>NW_019416478.1:274087-372428 GCF_000390285.2 Anoplophora glabripennis | reverse complement strand
GGTCGGCGCAGAGTGGAGTGCCCGAGCGGCGCGGCGCGCAAGTCAAAATGTATATTGTTAATAGGTAAAATAATACGCATTGCAATGTAATTACACCAAATAACTCCTCGGTATTTTGTCAAGGGATGTTTAAAGATTACTTTTAAATTTTAGTAACATCAAAAACTTGATTTTTTGTTATTCTTTTTGAGTCTTGAATATGGCCGTTTATGCATTTTTTCGTACATTAAATTGTTTATAACTCAGAAACCGTTGATTTTAGGAGCATAGTGCATACGAACTATTTTGTTTAGAATATCCCGAAATACCTAATAAAACTTTTTCCGGAGCAAAACAAGTTATTTTTGCAATTTGTTTAAAAAAAATTAGTTTAAAAAAATTGTGAATCCACTAATTTTTTCATACGAAGCCGCCGATTTCGCCTTGTCTAAAAGCTTTACAAGAGTCCGAGTCGCAGTCTCGATGATATATGTCATGTCCGACCCCTTCCACCCGATGTTGATAGGGGAGATGCGTATAATTTACTTAGTTTATGTGAAAGAATTACCTGGACAGACCGGTATAATACAATTGCCTTACTTTATTGCAGTTTTGGAAAAAATATTGTTTGCATCTGGAATGCGAAATGGTTATTTTGCCTCGCTAAGCTTGGCAAAATAACTTCCATTATTGAATGCAAAAGTACCAATTCGCGTTCTAGATACAAAAATAACTATTTATGTTTTGGAAATTATAAAGTTAATTGCTCCGTCTTTGAAGAAATTGCGGCAATAGTAATACGTGGGGCAAAGTCCTGTAATTGAATCAGAAAAATATAATTGGCGAGCAACTTTATAGAAAACGTACAAAAGGAATTAAAAAACATAATACACAATCAAGCATGCTCTGTGCAATATTTCTCGGAAAGTAACGCAAAAGAAAGCGTGGAAATATTTCTATGTTTTCACTGTCAAAAAACGTGAACTTTTCCAAATAATTTAAACTACAAATTTATTGTGTGGGTATTCATTTTTCTCCTCATAAAGGTTTGAAAAACCACTTTTCTCCATTCTAAACGAATAAGTAGGTGGTGAACAACACCGCGATATATTGCCTAGTTTTTTTGTTTATAGACTGAAATGTTTTTCTTCAAGAACAGAACGTGGAAGAAATTGTTGCGCAACGAGCTTTAGTACAACAATGCCCTTTGTTAAAGTTGAGCTATTAAAAAAAAAACTTTATAATTTTCTACGAATAAATGTTTTCCACAGTCGGAGTTTTTTTCGGAACATGCTGCTTGATTGGATTGTATAAATCCCACTTAACAAATAAAAGAGATAAAGAGACCCCTTCATACGTGTAAGGGATAGGAAAAAACAGCCGACTATGAAATCTAGGTGAATTAAATTTAAAAAAGCGTATAAAGGTTTACTTTGTTCCGCTGAAATTGAATCTGTGTTTAATGTCAAATGTGCATTCCCTGGAAATCTCGAAATTTATTTTATTAGTGGAAGAGGGAGAAGGCCGGGACATTGTCTGTACGTGACTAGAGCATAATCTTGGGCGTTTTCTAGCTTTCGGCATTAAGTGGGATCGGGATCCTTTTCAAATTTTACGTGTAATAAATTCGGATTAATTTTCAATAAGTTCGCCCTCCGTTCTCATTTTCGTTATCGTTAAGCCGGCGTTGAACCCTTCCGTCAAATGTAAACAGTTTGTTATTTTTAAATAAATTAAAATGGGCTCCGGGATTTTTCACGGGTGAATCGAAGGACAACCTTGTTAAGAAGGAGGGCAAACAGCGACGCTTTTAAGATACGTCGTATAATAAAAGCTATCAGTACATCGATATACAGGGTGTCCTATGGTGACATTAGACATATTTCAGGAACTACTTCGATTTTAGTCAATTCAACTAAAATAATGGTTCCCGTTATACCGGAATTTGACGTCATCTTCGTTATTTTAAACGAAACACCCCTGTATATTATTGCAATTTTGGATTCTACGTCAATTTTTAGTCATAAAGGTTTCGTATTCTTAAAATTAACCGTTTTTGATATAGACCAGTGCTTAAGCCTTCAATAATGGTAAAAAGTGAAAAAAAAATATAGTAGGATGAAACCCGTTGGAAAAAAGTTAAATGGCAAAGTTGTAGGTAATAAAAAGATCTACAACTTTTGTATTTACACTTTTTTCACATAACCTCAAAATTTATGTGAAAAATTCAAATAACTAAGTTTTTGGTTTTTTATTCTTTTACAAAAAAAAAATTTTTTCACGAAATTTGGTGAAAACTTACCTATTTATGTCCCAAACACGCTGTAATTTTTTTGATTTGAAATATTTATTTTTTCACCTTATTTTTACTTAATATCGAAAAAGCACCCTAATTTTCAATCGAAAATTCTCACGTCAAAATATCTGCTTTTTTAAAAACGTCGGTGGGCTTTTTCTTCGTTGAAATCTCTACTTTCTGATGGTGTAAAAAAAATATACATTACTATGGTAAGTTTTCTCAGGAAATGCAAAGAAACGAAAGAAGATTCTACAACTTTCTCAAAATATTGTAGATGTCTTATTAAATATTAACTTTATTAACTTATTTGGTTGTTAATTATAATAGTATATTTCGACTTGTAATTTTTTTGTTTATCAATGTAACATGGAATCTTACGTTTTTCGAGTAATTAAAGTGTAAATTTTAATAAATAGCTCAAAATTGTACATAATGATTAGAAAAAAATTTTCGGATTCTAGTTCGTTTCTTTGCATTTCCTGAGAAAACTTACCATAGTAATGTATATATTTTTTTACACCATCAGAAAGTAGAGATTTCAACGAAGAAAAAGCCCACCGACGTTTTTAAAAAAGCAGATATTTTGACGTGAGAATTTTCGATTGAAAATTAGGGTGCTTTTTCGATATTAAGTAAAAATAAGGTGAAAAAATAAATATTTCAAATCAAAAAAATTACAGCGTGTTTGGGACATAAATAGGTAAGTTTTCACCAAATTTCGTGAAAAAAAAATTTGTTTGTAAAAGATAAAAATAAAAAACCAAAAACTTGGTTATTTGAATTTTTCACATAAATTTTGAGGTTATGTGAAAAAAGTGTAAATACAAAAGTTGTAGATCTTTTTATTACCTACAACTTTGCCATTTAACTTTTTTCCATAAGACTTGTAGTTTTTCTGGAAATCAAGGGAAACCGTTTTTTACCCTTAAAAACTCACCCCCTACCCCTTCCCGACCTCAGATCGCCCGTAAATTATTTTTCCTTTCATTTCTGTTATATTCTCTTTCTTTTCCAATGGGTTTCATCCTACTATAATTTTTTTTGGTTTCAAAAATTATCGACCCTGGTCTAATATATGTACAGTACAACTTCGACAGTCCGGACATGCGCCAGTCCGGTCACTCCAATAATTCGGACGCTTCTACATTTCGGACACTTTAAAGTTTTTACCTCTACAATCCGGATAAATTTTTTTTATGCAAGAATAAATATTAAAATTCGGGGGTTTCCCGTTTTTTACTCGCATGTTCTATCATTATCTCGCTCTATCATTCGGTTCTTCAGTTTCGGTTTATTCTTTCGCAAGCGTGTTTGTCTAATTCCATTCCAAGTGCCATGTTTTTAAATAATAAAAGCAAACATAAAACACTAACCTTAAAGGAAAAGTGTAATATTTTACAAAGTCTTGATGAGGGAAAAACTATTAGGCAGGTTGCCGAAAAATTCCATGTTCCTAAATCAACGATTTGCGACATTAAAAAAAAAATAAGAAGGTAAAACAATTTATTTCGAATACCTATAATGGACCCAGTGGCATTTGAACCAGAATAATGTAATAAACCATTTTCTTAATATGTATAATTTTTTTTAGGAAATAGAAAAGTTATGAAAAAAGCAGAAAATCCTGAGTTAGAGGAAGCGCTTTATACATGGTTTTTGCAACAAAGAAACAATCATATCCCGATTTCCTCAGAAATTTTAAAAGCAAAGGCCAAATTCTTTTATGTAGTATATATGTACATATGTATGTACATATGTATTTAATTCACTTAGATTACATATTTTAATAATTTAATATAATAATTAAATATAATAATTTATTGTTTTTTAATAAATCATAGTATGTACAATGCATGTATGTACATACAATTTAATTCACTTAGATTATTTCAATATTTTCACCTACTATAGTCCGGACAACTCGTTAATCCGACCGACCCTAAAACTATATGTGTCCGGATTGTCGAAGTTGCACTGTATTTAATTTAAAAATAAAAATAGCACTGTCTAATTCAATAAGACGTGTATTTTACAATAACAAAGTTAGAGCGATAAAATTTATAGGAGACATAACTAAAACTCTAAGCTTTCCTGCCATAATTTCAGAATGACTTAATTTCATACAGGGTGGTAGAAATTTAATGCCGAATTTAATCAACTTTAAACCATCTTAACTTTGTTCTTTTAAATGGAACACTGTATATTATTGCGCAACCTGATGAACAATTTTGTTCCCTTTCGAGTGGTATACTGGTTCCCTATACCTATCTCTTCTGGTTTTTAAGATATTTACTGTTTTTCGTGCAGTTAACGGATATCGCATAATTTCTTGCGAGGATGGCTGTGAAATTTTTAGTGGAACTTCAAAACAAGCACCTAATCTGTCACCAGTTTATTGTTGTCAATTTAACACATACAGTGAATGTTTGAGTATTATTTATTGTTAAAAAGTGGAGAACGTTAGCATTTATTCAAATTCTAAATTTATTATTTATTCATGGAGAGTGTCACAAGATAATAAATACAACTTGCAGAGTATCTAATGAGAGATGCACTCGTTGACCATCAATCAGTAGACATAAATTAAAAATAATTTTCATAAGTAACAGAATTAAGCTATATATGTAATAAGAATAATAATTATTTTCAGAAATCTAATTAATTTGCTCGAAGTGACCGCCATCAACTTGTAAACAGTTATGTATCTTTCTTGTTATCCCATCTGTAACAGTTCCGGATATTTGGGCAGCAGGTAAAGTTTCAAAGGCTTCTCTTATACGGGCAACTAGGTTTTCTTTCTGGCGTTGAGTATACTTTCTGTTTTATTCCACCCCAGATATAAAAATCTGGTGGCGACAGATTTGGAGATCTTGGTGGCTAATCCCAGGGTCCTAGACGTCTAATCCACCTGTCTTCAAACATTTCATTTAATTGGCGGATACTTCGTTTCCACAATGAGGTAGAGCACCGTCTAGCTGATACCAGCAGCTTCTTAGTTGATCTCGGGGTAGATCCTCTAAGAAATCTGTTACAACGGTTGTCAAAATATGAAGGTATCGTTGTGTATTTAAATTGTACTCTTAAATAAAGTACCTCACCTGATTGTCTTTAACTAAGCAAAATACGTTGACACTAAACTTGTGTTGAAAATTTCTTTCGCGGATGATATGGATTTTCTAATGCCCAAAAGTGGCGATTGTGTCTATCAAAAATACATTCATTACTAAATTTTGACTCATATGTCCAAATGATTTTGCGTAAAAACTCTGGATCTTCTTGTGTTCGCGATAAAGTCATTTCACAGAATTGGGTTGATAAATCAGCATCAGCAAGTGGATGCCGACCATTAGTTTTCAAAATCTTTTGGGTGGAGGTTTTTGAAATGCCTAAATCCCGTTCAGCAGCACGAACTGATGATTCGAGGTAAGCATGAAAATATGCCAAAGATATCGGCTTTGGCAAAATTCTATGTGGAGCAATTCGACCATGTTCTAATTGATGGTACATGAGGATAACTCTCATTAAATACCCTGCTAGTCCTATTCATTATCTTGTGACACTCTCTATGAATAAATAATAAATTTAGAATGTCAGCATTTGAATAAATATTAGCGTTTTCCAATCTTTGACAATAAATAATACTCAAATAAACATTCACTGTATGTGTTAACTTGACAATAATAAACTGGTGACAGATTAGGTGCTTGTTTTAAAGTTCCACTAAAAATTTTACAGCAATCCTCGCAGGAAATTATGGAACTAGAAGAGATAGGTATAGGGAACCATACCATTCGAAAGAGAACAAAATTGTTCATTAGGTTGCGCAAAGATTTACCATTTAAAGAAAATAAGTTAAGATGGTTTAAAGTTTATTAAATTCGGCATTAAATTTCTACCACCCTGTATGAAGTTAAGTCATTTTGAAATCATGGCAGGGAAGCTTAGAGTTTTATTTATGTCCCCTATAAATTTTATCGCTCTAACTTTATAATGCACCTCTTTTTGAATTAGGCAGTGCTTTTTTAATATTTTTTTAAAAAAAATTTAATATATCAAAAAACGGTTAACTTTAAGAATAGCAAACCTTTATGAAAGTTCACCTAAAAATTGACGTAGAATCCAAAATTACAATAATATACAGGGTGTTCCATTTAAAATAACGAAAATGACGTTAACTTCCGGTATAACCGGAAGCGTTAGAAATTTTTTTTCGAAAAATGACTTTTTTAATTCGTAATTATTTTATACCTAAATAATGACTAGAGAAAAAGTAAAATAAGGATTTTGAATTTCAAATTCTATATTTTTAAGAAAAAAAATACCCCATGTTGATAAAATATTATCGATTTTTCCCGTATCTCGATTATAGGCATTTTTTGAGGTTGTGATTTTCGTCTCCTTTTCTGTAAATTGATGTTTATTTTGCATTCTTTTGTATAAAAATATTAATTTAAACAGTATTATCCATAAATATTGACAAATACATGTTACAATTAAATTATTTATATAAAAAATGTTTGAAAAATTATTAATGATAACAGAATAAACAATGTTTGAGTCTCTTCAACACGTAAACTGAGGTGAAGAAATCGGAAATTTGCATTTCAAAGCACTTTATGATATAAATTGTGCCCACATTATAGTCACACTAGTGCGAATTAGCACCGATCGGACATTCCAGCTGTTAAAAAAACGGTGGTGCGAATTCGCACTAGTGTGACCTTTGACACGTAAATATCTAATTGAACGTAAATTAGAGAGAGCATGTATAAGGACCAAGTCACGTCACCACTTATTTAGACCTCCACAGACCATTTGTCGGTAAAGAAGTTTCCTTTTACCACACTTTAAAGCCATAATGCCCGTCGAGCGCGAAATAACGTCTTCCGATCCGCTGCCTGCTTCCGTATTCACCCGATAAATAAAATAGGCCACGCAGATGGGTATATATTTATATGTGCCAATGGCCCTCTTGCACCACGCCACGCCGCGGATGCCCTGGGTGTGGCCGGGCCGACGAAAAACTCCACTCCGACGGGTCCGAATCAAAGGCGTCGGGGAAATTATCTGTGAAATGAGATTGGTGGACTGTTTCTTGTTATGTTCAATCGGCTTTTTATGGACGCCGCGCGATCTAGGTCGGATGTTTTACCGGCCGGAGGACAAGGGGCGTTTATCGGCGACCCATCTATCTGGACGCGATAATGCGATACCGGTTGTTACATGCAGAGCGACAGAATTAAGGGGGCGTTTCGAAAAATAGCTGCTAATTTGATATAAAGTCTTATCATATTTCAAGTTCCTAGTATTTTTTGGAATTTAACCCAATTACAGAGCACCTACGTGCGGAAAACCCAGCCGAAACTAGTTGTCGATGCTCGAGGACATATAGCCGATCATTTCTGTGAAGCGGTAAAATTTTCACCTGTTTTTCGAAGCGAAATTGTTACCCATGTATCGAATCCAACCGTTGAAAGTGCCCACAGAGCCGCAGACGACTAAAATTTCGCCCCAGTTTTGAAATTTCCCACTAAAATGTCAGGAATGCTACGAAATTTGAGCTGAGACACGAGACCGAGTTGCCTTACATAAACTAACAGCGAGATTCCACAACATGGAAAACAACAGTCATAAATTACCCAAATCCGGAAAGGCAAAATGTCAGAATCTATACCGAAGAGCAGTACCCGAGAATTGACGGAGCCACCATGAAGCGAGATGGAACGTCAACTCTGGGAGGTTACAGTTCTGTAACCAGAGCAGAAGTCTCTGATGTTCCGAATTAAAGCGCATTCGTTGCGTTTCGATACCTTGAAAGCTTTTACAACTCACTACATGAATCCTTGACTTTTTTTCAGGTACCAGGTTTATAACTGCATGCTACCATTATAGTCCAGGCGGTAGAGTAGTAAAAGTAGGCTTTGGCGTTTGTATTTGAAGTCATCTACAGGGTGATTCACACAACTTATCCAAAAAAAATTGGGAATAGATGCGGCATGAGAAATGTCGAGTCAATACCATAAGAAATAATTTTTGTAAAATCCTTATAGTTTTCGAGAAAAAATTATTGAAGTTATTCAACCACTACATAGCTGGACGACTGCAGTCTCTAGAGCCATTTGCAATGCGCGTGGAGAGCCACGTGGCCTCAGCGAGTCCAAATACTGAAATCCGATTTTGCAATCGTCGTTGCGATAGTGTTTACCAGTTATCTGTGGTGTTTACAATAGTTTTTTAGTAGAAGTTAGTGTTAAAAATTAGTTAGTGTTTTAATTTATGGTGAAGCAAGACAACATTTGTGTTAATTCGTAGAAACTGAGTACGACGGACCCAAATGTGTTTACACGTTGGTGGATAAAATTTTGAACAATTAATTGTTATAACATCAGGTATATCAAATGATTTTATTATTTAAAAACGCAAATTAATTTTATTAATTATTAAAGGCAAAATCAGTTGAATTTGCCGATATGAAATAGGTGCTACTAAATTCTATTTACATATTTCTTTCCTTGCGAATGTTTTTGACCGTTTTTATCACACCGCCATGCCGGTCACATTGGGCGAGGTCAGGTTTTACAATGGACCAGTTTCCAGTGCCGTGCAGAAGTGTATTTTTAAATCATTTTCGAACTGCCCTTTTTGATTTTTTCTTTACAAAATTGTATTTGTAAGGGTCCCCTGTACATCCAAATTTTTTTTTTTGATAAGTTCTGAATCACCCTGTATTTTGTTGTACAGAAAAATCCCAAATATTATGTAGAATAAGAATCCGAGTTTGCCTATTCCAAAAAACCATTGTTAAATTCAGGGGAACAACAAACATACAAAAAGAACGAAAAATTGTTCGTTTTTCGACATATTTTTCCCTGTAACATTGAAAGTAAGCCCTAAATCGTCGTTCTTTATTTTTTGTTTATTCGCCGATTTTCTATAAAGTATAACAACCGCGAATAAGAAAAGTTGAATTTTGCGTTGAATGGGCGAAAAATAGTAGAAAATCATGTGTGTATTTGGAACAATTTTGAAATAAGTAAATATTTATAAATATTGATGAAACTTTGTAAACAAATAGTAAAACATATGTCAATTCTATCCTAAAAATTTTGCCACGATTCGATTGATAGGACTGTTAATTAAGAAAATTTCAAAAAGTTTATCGCCTACCGAGGGTTTAAAATATGATTTAAAAAGGGCACACAATTTTTTAGAGATACTTGTTTCATAATAAACCATGATCAATACTAAAAATACCAATTTTTACACTTTTATAACCATTTAGAATTTTTTTATTTTTTCCGTCATTTTACTCTGTAAACAATTGTTTATTGCCCAGGGAATTTTCTATGCAATCGATAAAATCTTGTACACATAAAAACTACGTCGTAACCCCTTGCTTTTTAGCTAAATATAACATTCTACTATGTAGATTCTGAGATATAGAAGTGTAAAGTTAATAATAATTTATGGCTTACGTAATCGTAATTTTTATAGCTAACTACAAGTACTTCCAATATCCGTTTAGTGCATTTTCGGCAGATAAAAGCTTAATAAAAGAAAAATCAAGAAAGGTACTTTGGTCACTGGAATTTCTCGGCAGAGCGGGAGTGGGGAAGACTGGAACAGCTGCGCTGCCGCGCGCCGCATGGGTTTTAAAATGCGTATGCACGATAAAAGATAACTTTTATCGGGAACGGTAGCACTTATCAAGACAGATTTTTTTTAAATTTGATATAGCAAAATGAGAGGAATACGAATATGTCATCAAAAATCAATAAAATAAATAATTTTTGCACGAATTTTGAGTTTATAGAATTATGCCACTCTCGTTTGCTTTTAAAAAATAGTTTTATTATGGTAATCGAGTTTTATTAGTTTGTCTTTATCAATGCATTCCACGAAATTCACGTTTTAATAATTAAATTAAAAAAAATATTTTAATGGTCTCTCTGTTAATTCATTGAAGTATAACAAAATTTTCTTCTATATCTCAGCATCTACACAGTAGAATGCTGTCGTATTTGGTTAAAAAGCAAGGGGTTACGACATAGTTTTTATGTATGCAAGATTTTGTCGATTGTGTGGAAAATTCCCTGGTAATACGTAAATAATTGTTTATAGAGTAAAATGTGGAAAATTAAAAAAAAATCTAAATGGTTATGAAAGTATAAAAATAGGTATTTCTAGTATTGATCATTGCTTATTATGACAACAAGTATCTCTAAAAAATTGTGTGCCCTTTCTAAATCTTAAATTTTCTTAATTAATAATCCTGTCAATCGAAAACCACGCTATCAATCGTTGCAAATTTTTTATGGTAGAATTGACATATGTTTTACTATTTGTTTACAAATTCATCTATATTTATAAATATTTACTTATTTTAAAAATTGGTCCTAATGTATATATAATTTTCTACTATTTTTCGCCCATTGCTAATGCAAAATTCAACTTTTTTGATTCGCAGTTGTTGTAACTTTATAGAAAATCGCCAAATAAACTAAAAATAAAGAATTACTTTTTTTTTTTATTTAAAGCTTACTTTCAATGTTACAGGGAAAAATATATCGAAAACGGGTCATTTCTTATTGTATGTTTGGTTATTTTTGTATGTTTGTTATTTCCCTGAATTTGGCAATAATTTTTTGGAATAAGCAAATTCGGATTCTTATTCAACATCTTATTTGGGATTTTTTGTACAGCAAAATAGATGACTCCAAATAAAAAAAAACTCGAATGCTCTACCGCCTGGACAGTTAGGTTAGTTACTTATTTAATAGTATAAAATATTTTCTAAATTTTTGTCAAGGGCATCTGAAATTAGGCGCGATCAGTTTCAATATTGTTTAATATTTTTTTTTATACGAAATGTAATCATCCATTATTATTGTCCTTTTTGAACAATTTTTTTATTAAAATGTGCTCCATATACCAGTTAAAACATTGCCACTGTCAAAACGGTTTTAACTAGGAGAAAAATGTAAAACAAACAAGCGCTCGGTGTATATCCGCACTTGAGGTAAGAACAAATGAAATATACGTTTATTAAAACCGCCTTTTCAGTCGAATCATAACTCGTTATTATTAACCGCCAGTGTTTTTTCGTTTCATTTTTAATTTTTATCTTAGGCGTAATGAAAAGTAGGCCTCGGCTTAACTGCCACCGGCCCTTTGGAATAAAAAAGCCCAGGCCTTGACGACCCAGCAGCACTTAAACGCAAGAGTTTTCTTTACCTTTCTTTTATTTACATTTCATTTGATTCAGCTTCGTTTGGCTCGAACTTGTTATTCAAATTTACCTAAAAGCACTTTGAAATAATACCCCTTTCTAAATGTATTAGCTCCGACATAATTAAATTTAAATTTTCCCAACGAAAACAAAAACAGCCCGGCATACATTGCTCATAATTTCGCTAAAAAGATAATGAATGTCTACTACACTGGCAAAAGTAGTTTATCCACTCTACGACAGCCATTAAGGGCTTAGGTATTGCTTAAGATTAGTTACTTGATCAATTATTTAGTACTTTATTAAAGGGTTTTTGTATACTTAGTTGGACTACTTGGATATGGAATTATAATGGAACGAAGAAGTGCGTACAATATTTTCCTTTGATTTCTACTGAAAAACAAGTTAACATTTCCTGAAAACAGAGAGCGTTACGACAGTTGCTACAAAAGCGATGAACATCAGCAAAACGTTTTAAAGATTGTAGCTTTACATTGTCAGTATTACGAATGAAAATATTATGTTTACAGAAAATTTGTCGCAACATAGTACTATTCCCAAAGAGCAAGGCTAAGTAGAAGATAAAATATCTATATAAATTTATTGACACCACTTACCCGATAAACTCTAGTGTTGAAACAAGGCTTCCCTGGCATATTGGAAGGAGTTAAAACATTACTACGTGATTTTCTAAATTTTATTTAGTAAAACGGCGACATTTATCACTTAGTATTAACTTGTGTAGGGAAAATGACCGTTCAACGTCTACTGTTGACAACGGACAGTATGAGAAATTCTTGAGGCATGATATATTAATATATTTGCTGGTAACTCCTGATATGTACTAGAAAAAACTTTACATATGTTATATATGTGTATATGTTTTCCAAAATGGTGTATCCTGGATTTTTTTCTAACACTCTTTGCATTTTTTTTCTTTTATCGTATTAGTGACTGGGCGTATATTAGTGACATCGTATATATTTTTTAGTACATCATCCATTAAATCAAATTATTCATTTAGGGATAGTCCATGTGATTCCAATTTACGGAATTACGGAACTTGGGGTTCTCTAGTTTGTTTAATGGAATATTGCTTGAATGAAAGGCGTCTGTAAGTTCATAGAAAAATACAGTCTGGACAAGGCATGGCTCTTCAAATGTCTTGCCACTTTAGTTTTGTTACAAAAATTTATATTGCGTGCACACACAGTATAAAACAGGTCATTTCCTTTAATGCCAAACCACATTTGAAACAATTCCCGTTAGTCCATTAAAATGTTAAATTTTTTTGGGCTTAGCGTGCAAAAAGGCAATTTTATTATTTAGATGTCAAGAGGGGGTTAGTGTGAAGTTAAATTCATGTTTGTGGGGTCGCAACCCTTGTGCATCGGCCGCCATCTTGTAAAAAGGGCTGCGAATGGTTTTTATACTACTACTTACTATATCTGGCAAACTATTCGTCGCACAGAAAATTTGTAAACACATTTTTTGATTCAAATTAAATTCTCTACAAATTTGGTTCCGTAACTTTTAGGCGTAGAACCAAAAATAACAAAGTTATTAACGAAAATAGACAAAAAATTGGGAACGAATTTTCATTTGGTCGTTATAACTTTTATTCTGGTCATTTTACAAAAAAATTACATCAGAGCATTTTGATAGAGGGGTTTTCAAGGAATAATTTCCATTACAAACTTTTTTCAAATTTGATTTATTTATTAGGGTTTTACGGCGATGCGAAACTTACACTATTCTCCAGTACTAGTAAGTATACATTAATATGAATGATTAGGCATAGTTTTCTCTCATCTTTCCATTATTTTTTATAAGAAAAATTTTAATGATTGACATTGCAATGTTGTTAATTAGTTATTGACTCTTTTCCCCGCCCCCTACGAGGTAGAGTCTGGTGGCGCGTTTTTTTATGTCGTTTCCCTAGTAGGCAGAATCCACGGATATTTTCTAGCTGACATAATAATTAGTGTCATTAAAAATATCGAAATATATTTCCCAATCAAGATCTGGTTGAGCTTCCGATATTGAATTGTTGAAGAAGAATGGAGAATGAAGTGGCGTCATTGTTGGCAGTTCATCTTCAAAATCATTATCCTCGATCAATTTGATATCTCTTTTATGTTGCTGCATGTCTCCCCAGAACAATTCAGGCACACTGTAGATAGAACATTTGAGGCCTGTCTTCCGACATCCACACATTGCTCCACAGTTTCCTTTGCATCGGCAGAATATCAACTTTAGAAGCTCAGGGGGTGCTGGAGGTTTTGAACTTTGAATAGGCATCAATATTTGTCCATACTTTTTCCAGCCCCAGTCTTGAGGGTCGTTGTAATTCCCGAGCCACGACTGGACCTGATGATAGACTCGGAGGCTGTGCAAGCGGGCTGTGTCTTGTGTTGGAGGAAGTGAAGACAAATTAAATGTATTCTTTGTCACTGACTTGGCGAATCGTTTATATCTAAGACTGTCAATATAATCATCATCTTTATTGCCACCATATAAAGAGATGAAAAAACGTTCGCCAACGGCAGTGAGCAAAGTAGGGACTCTCTCATTGAGCAATAACGCTGTTCCACTAGCTAACACAGGACGTGTCTCCAGGGTTGTGAGAAATTTCATTTTACCGAAATTGTATGCTGCTGAAGTCATGTCACATCCTGAGAAGGCATGGAGAAACAACAGCGCCGGCCCTGTTAGACTCTGCACGTGCACTAAGACTACTTATTATCATTGCTATTGTTTTGTTCCAAAATAAAATTCCGTGTAGTAGTAATTTCATTAACTATAACTTTGCTCGTTTTAGCTCCAATTGTCATTGCCCTTGTTTACATTTTAATGTTCCTCTGGTTCAATAAAATTGCAGTCACACTTACTCCAGCGCCGACCCTCACGGGTTAATTCATAATTTAGCGGAAAAAAGATAATAAAACCTGCAGTAATGCGACTGCGAAATAAAAGAAAACACATTCAGCGTAACGTGCGGTATAAATTTTGAATATGGCCGGGACTTTTCAGGAGATAGTTTACATTAGAGCAGGCCATGAAATTTTAATAATGGCACACGCTAGCCCATATACCGTCCCGAGCGGGGTGGCAGTCTCGCGAGACTTCATATAAACTACTCCTTTTGACTCCCTGGCAGCGGGCATAGTATAAATATACGTTTGTGTGTGTATATGTATGTATATTCGAATTGGGACGACGATTCCGGAGTTATTGCGTCTGATAGATCGTATGTTTCTTGGCGCGTCGGACGTTAAACGGTTGCGTCATTTTTATATTTTAATGCCCAACGCTATATGATGTGACATATGACCTGTCGTGGTATATACTCTCATGTAAGTGTTCTATATAGCGCTCCTACAGGGTTCACGTCTTGTTGTGTTTTTGTTTCATAGTAAAGATATGATAGTTTTCTCCTTTTAATAGAGTAAAAAGCATTTCACTGAAAAAAACAAAAGTATTTTTCATAAGTTATGTAATATTATATTGTGTGTATTAAGTCTAATATCAGCAGTTAACGTTGAACAATTTTATTTACGTCTGTAACCCATTCAACTACTCCACTGAAGTTTAGAGATTTTTAGTTCATAGTTCCAATCATGCAAAGTTGGTTGCCTATGCTCGAAAAACAATAATTAAGCATTAATGCGTAGAATTAAATACTTGCGCTAATGAATAATATCTGACCTTCCTGATACTCCGTTTATACACCGACACAGAGCAGGGGCATGAAAGCGGGGTTTCAAATTTCGAAAAAAAAATATCTCAGTTATATTTGAACTTAGAAAAATCAAATTTAATACAGGGTGTGAGTGTACCAAGAGCATTAATCGACAGTAAGTAGAATTCAATTGAATTTGATTTCCAAAATCGTGTAAAACTTAGTGAGAAACATTTTCCAATGTTGAAAAACGGGCTCGAGAAACAGACAAGCTTTTCAGTAACACTCGTAATCCAATAAAGTCCAAACAGGATGATATCCAACCAAAAGATTACACTCGAAGTCCTGGTACGACTTACGCTATGATGGTGGTTTCCTAAAATTTATAAAGCAAAATTTACTCCTGTCCCAAGTTTTATTAAAGCTATTTTCAAAACAAAATATTTACAACACCAGTCCTGTGGTAAACGAATTTTTTGTCATATAATGCGTAATAACTTTTTAAGTATTAGAGATACAAAAAATTTTATAAGGAATAGTTGTTCAGAATTTGATCCTCTACAACTTTTATTAAGGTAATTTTTTTGTAAAATCATGTTTACAAGACTACCCTGCAGCGTGCCCAGTTTTTGTCACATACTGGGCAGTAACTCGTTAAGGATTAGACATACAAAAAAAAATTACAAGGAAAAGTTGTTCAAAATTTGATCCTCTACAACTTTTATTAAGGTTATTTTGTTCTAAAAAATGTTTAGGAAACCATCTCCATAGAGCAAGTAGTATGATCTTTTAGTTGGATACTCAGAAGACAGTCCCCAAGCAACCCTGAAACAATGATCCCGTTTGGAATTTGTGTTTATAAAATGACATCTTTATTGGATTATCGATAAAGTGCTATTACAATCAGCAGTTATTGGATAGAGTAGACTTCAATTTTCGACGAAGAATAAATTTATGCCTGAGAGAAAACGGTGATCATTTTGAACAATTTCTATAACTTATCAGTGCAAATTATACAAGGTGCTAACGAAATAAGTACTCAAAATTGTAGAGTATGTAAAACATGTCGAAATATGATGAAAACCTTAGTAGAGTTTTTGTCAGTGGTTGCCCCTAAGGGAGATACAGACCCTGGAAGGGGTAACTCAGGCAACAGTTTTTATTTCATAATTTCAAAACGGTTTAATATTAAATCGCGAAATTTGGGGTTGTATTACTACTTATATGCTTAATAACCGGTATAATATACAAATCAAAATTTGCTACAGGAGCCTAAGAAAATGCAGGATCATGGGGCAAATTTTAGTAACAGTTACATAACAATTACAATAATAATATTACAAAAGGAAAATTAAATAAAAATAGTAATTTTCTCATGGCACAATTTGATATATTTATTTTGCAGTAGGAATTTTTGAACAAGTAATGAATTATTGAAATGGATTTTACTAGAAAACGGCTCATGCTATTAAAATCTAACAAGAGTACCATTTTTATGTTCGGTTTTTCGGTTCAGGAAGTAGAAAAAATTGCGATAAAAAAAAATTGTAAAATTTGCCCCATGGTCCCACATTTTCTTACGCCCCTGTAACAAATTTTGATTTGTATATTATGCCGATTATTAAGCATATAAATAGTAATATATCCCCAAACTTTCGTGATTTAATATTAAACCGTTTTGAAGTTATGCAATAAAAACTATTTCCTGAGTTACCCCTTCAAGAGGCTGTATCTCCCTTAAGGGCCGCCACTGACAAAAACTACTAAGGGTTTCATCATATTTCGACATGTTTTACATACTCTCCAATTTTGAGTACTTATTTCGTTAACACCTTGTATCTTATTTCTGTTGTTTAAGTTATTTGTTTTTTTTTTATTAAATTATTCTTATTCCAATTTTTTTCCTGATCTTTTGAATTTTTGATGGTTTTAAATGACACAGCTGCAATACGTATTATTAGTTACTCATGTTTTTGTTGAAAACGACAAAATTTTTTGAAAATGGTAAAAATTTTTGAAGTCCACCAGCGGATTAAAAAATTTACATTTTAGTGGTGCATCATCCCAAAATGCTTCAGTTGAACTCTACTTACTGTCGATTGCTCTTTGTACACTCACACCGTGTACCAAATTTTATTTTTCCAAATTCAAATATAACTGAAATCTTAACTTTTTTTTCGAAATTTGAAACCCCACGTTCAAGGCCTGTAACCTCCCAGGGGTGCAGCTTAGTATAAAAGTAAGTTGCGTTAAATCACCATATTTTGGGTTCCCCTACCTACCCCTGCTCTGTGCCGGTTCTAATGCGAAACACCCTGTATATTTTACCGTATCAATTACGTTGCTTGGGTATATCGTTCCCCTTATAAAGGTCACTCCTTACATCATATTTCATAATATACCTGTGACAGTCTGCGCCCTCCTTTTGGAAGTAACTCAGGCCCAAGTAACAGCCTAATACCGCAGAGGGAACGGACCAACCGAAGCGTCCTATCGAGGAAAAGACAAAAGCCCCGCGAACAAAGAACCGGCAGAACTGTAAATGCCCGCAAAATAACTAATAAATCAATCAATGTATTTGAAAGTGTTGTTTCGCAAAAATCGCTTAAACACTCAAACAGACCGCTCTAATTCAGCTCTGACGGTCAAAAGGGCCAATAAGCCTTTATTTCAGCTAAATTGATGGATCGTTTCGCTACAGAGGAGAGAGCATTGCCATGAAAGGGTGGACGAAGGTGGGGTAAATGTACCACTGATTTTAGTTCGCCCTATTACGTAATACAAAACTCCTACAGTAATTAATTTAGAGTTTCTGGCTAAAAAGGAAGGATGTAAGCCTTGTCCAAAGGCAGTAGTTAATTTTGGTTTTACAATGGAGGAAGTAGATGATGAATTGACCTACAACAAAAGGTAAATAGAAATAAAAGCGTAATATTCCTTGCTACAGTTAGTACCTACATTATCAATCAATTAAATCTAAATTAAATCCCACACAAATCCATAACTGTTCTCTTTTCGGCCACAAAACTTTCTTCATTTTCGGTTAAGGTGTTTGAACAATAGATCCTCAACTTTCTGAACGTGTACGTTATTGAAAAAGTCAAAAAGTTAATGCAGAGAATTTCCAGTTTAACGTCTAACTGTAGATATATTTGTAGCAATCATTAGTTTTCATCAAAAGTAATGCGACTAGCATATAACGCACACGCGTAGAACGTACACATAGTTAAGCTGTTAATAATCATTTATTACATAATTCTTTCAGCACATTTTTATTAATTAATCACTATTTTGAACTACATTTCTTGCTTTACTGTGTTGTAAGTCAAAATAGAGTAAAACTAGTATATAACGTACACGATTATAACATTCGGATATTAAGTACATGTTTTCTGACGTCGATATTTTTTATAGCATTTCTTATACATATTTATTTATAACATAGGAATGTATTATTTAACGTTTTTTATTATTATCACCAACAATGAAATACTTCGCTTACCTTTTTTCCTGCTTGAGTAAGTCAGATTGCGGTAACACATATAACGTACACACTTTTAACGTACACACGGATATAACGTATGTTATTCGGTACCAGTTGTTTATTGGACTCATTTGCTCTGTACTTCTTATAAAACGTACAAAAAAAATGTTCCAAAGAAATGGTAAAGCGAATTTAACGCACACTTTTTAGGTATGATAGCTCATGAATTACATTCTCTTGGTTTGCAATGTTGCCAAAGTACATTAGGTCTTAACACATTGAATGGGCTTGTCCCTTTGACAATTTAAAATCAGTAAGTCGGTAAGACTTGTATATAACGTACACTCATGATATAACGTACATTCGGAATGCTTCTACTAGAAAGATAATTCTTTTCGTACTATGTACTTTTCAATTGTATTTTCTATACACTAAAAATTGTGTATAACGTACACGCTTATAACGTACACGGTTATAACGTACAATAGGCTATAACGTACATATTATTTTGACTTTATATATTTAATGGGTTTTCAACATTGGTTTATTATGTATCTATAATGAAACGCACAGATGTCTTATTTAACGTTTTTTATATCATTATCGACTATTGAATTGCATGCTTACATTATCTTGTTTACCGCTTTGCAAAATTAAACTACAATAAAACTTGAATACAACGTGCATGATTTAACGTACACTAGAATATAATGCACATGTATTTTCATTTTATTTTCTTGAGATGTGCTTAATGTTCTTACTACGAAATAAACTTGTTTTATCGTTGGTTGAATATTGAATACCATAAAAAATCGATGTAGTCTGTCATCTTCCTCGAGTGTTTATAGATATGAGATCCTACCCCGCACAGGAAAAATTACGTGTTGGTTTAGCCTTTGAAATTAATTAACTTCTAAACACGGGAGACATCCGGATCGAATTAGCCCCGACGAGCGAGACAATTGAAAGTACAAATAAAGCGGCAAAATGCGAAAAGTGAGGTTACGCTCCCGCTAATGTCATTAATCAAGCCCGTATCTCCGCGGACTGACCATATAAAACAATGAACGGCCATTTTATCTCGAATATTTCATATATTGTGTCACATTTGTCATTTGACCGGTGTTGATAACCGTTGTTTTATAGGGGGGGTGGGGGGTGGGCGGAGGAATTAATATAATATCACGTAGCAAATTAACGGGTCGCATCCTTTCTACTTCGATGATAGCTAGCGGGCCGACTTGATATCGTTATCCTTTGTATTCCATTTTTACGATTTAAAGAATACTTTTTATTATTATTAAATATTAGAATATTTAATAGTTTTATACTAAAAAATTTAAAATGTTGATTTTTATTTATAAATGTCAACAGTAATTAATTTATCGCAGTTAAAATAAGAAGAAATGGATTCAAATAAAGTATAAAAAATTGATTTAATAAATGAGATGTTTTTTTGACGATGAAAAAGTTGACAAGATACCGTTTGTCGATACTATTCAGAAATTCTTTTATGTAAAAAAAAGTTTGATTAATAAATCGACCAAGAGAAATCGCTGGAAATAGCTTTCAAGTTAGTAGCTCGGCTGCTAGGGGGCGCCATCTACATACCAAAACATAGAGTTGATTTTTTCTCAGAAATGTTATAATGAATTGAGGAACACGACAATTCATTAGCATTATTTATTTTTTGCTCACTAATTTGTGAATAACTTGTTAACAAAAAAAGATATCGAACCCATTTTGGCGTCAAAATGTAGCTATTTTTATGCTCTTCAAACTAACCTATAAAAAGTTTTATCCTACTATTTCACTTTTTTAAGAAAACGTGAAACAACCTAAACTTAGATAAATAGCACCAATAAATATACAACACTTTCGTTAGCAATTTCAAACTTATAGGTACTATATTCATCAATTTTTTGTGCTGAATTCGTTTATGAAAAGAAAACTATAGCATTGCATTTATTTTTGAGAAAAATCCATAAAACGGCATTTTTTTGAAATAACGCCATCTATATGTTTCCATATTAAGGTAAATGACATTACGCATTCACCACGAGATAAAGCTTGAAATGACCTTTCCAACGAGGTATAACACTATGGACTTTAGATGAACCAATTCTTAAAAAAATGCATTTTTCTGATCAGACATTAGGGGCTTCCCCCACCCTTTCTATCGAGAGATACAACAAAATGTCAATAACAAAAGTTATGGGCAATGAATCCAGCTATCCATATTTGTACTATTTAATATGCCTGAATAGGAAGCATTTCTGAGAAAACTTCAACTCTATGTTTTGGTATGTAGATTGCGTCCCCTAGCGGCCGAGCTACGAACTTGAAAACTATTTCTCTTGGTTTATTTATTAGTGAAATTTTTTTCTCCGGAGTTCTAGGGCCTATACTTTCCCCAATATCGTACCTCGCCGACCTTAGTGGGACACCCTGTATATATCAACTTTTCTAAAACTTGTCACAATCTATCAACAGTAAAATTGAAATTTTATGGCATATCCCTTTATCTATTGTCTTGTTAAAGGCTTACTTCAATAACTGATACCAGTTTTTACAGTATCGTGCCTTCAAACGGGTAAATTTCATCAGATTTCAGGGTTCCCCAAGGTTCAATTCTGAGGCCACTCTTGTTTGTAACTTCTATTAATGATTTAACTGAACGCCTTAATAAGTTTTAAGTTTTACTTTGTCCCATTGAATATTGAATATTTAAATAAATTTGTTTATTTATTTAGAAAAAGATAAGAAATCTTCCAAATTGATACCGTATGTACATGAAAAACGACTCTGGCCCGTGACGTGGCGCGAAGGTTCGACGGTAAACTCCAAGAGCCTTATCCATCAAGGGTTCCATCGCATACGCGATGATTTGTATAAATTTGGGCAAATGAAACGGAGTGGTGTTTCATTCCGGCGCGACAAGGGCATTATTAAAATGTATGACGATACGAGTGTAATCACAATTAAGTCGACTCCGACAAATTAGGTATGGCTGGTTAGAAGTTTGGCTCTCGAAATATTAGGTTCGTTAATAAGGAGCGTTTTGCGAAAACACGAGGACGAGTAAGTAATAATCCAGCTCGGCTGATGCCTTATTTGAGGACTTCATCTCGAGGCATAAGACGGGTGGTAACGATTTTCATTTTCCGCGGGAGATTATCAGGCGTTCCGACTACAAACTTATTCCTCGTCTTTCATTTGAAACAACAGTCAAAAAATTGAGCTCCAGTTTCACGTTTCTCACTTGGATTGGTTTGATCTGAAGTTAAGAATGTAAAAAGTAGCTTGATATCCAAAGCCTTGTGTGGAGAGGGGGCGATGTGTTGTTATTCTTGTTCCAGCTTCGAAATGAAGCCATTTCAAAGTAAGTTCAGATGAAACGGATACGGTTGACGTATTGAGAGGTGCTATTTCACTCTTTTTCCGATATTTCAGAAACATTTTCCGCAAAACATCCCCGTGGAATCCAATTAAACTTTCCGGTGGATGTGCTCGGGGGAAAGGATATTTATTTACGCTATTATCGGCGTGTTTTATTGTGAATTAAGGAGTATTTTCGAGTGCCAAACTTTTCCGGCGAAGGTGAAAGAACCATAACGGAAAGTTTTAAACACATTTACAAAATAAAATAAAATAAATACGTGTCCGACCCCGGGAAAAGATCAGTCAAATTCTTGAGCTCCAGGGAGCCAACTCGAGAAATTTAATATATGGCCAAGTGTCGGGAATTTATAAAAAGTTGGCGAACTACGTTGGAAACTCTCTATTCTGTTATACAGTCATGGAGACGACCCCGCTCAGGAATCGACTGCTCGTTGCCAGCTAAACGACGGCACGAGGAATGCCTGTCATGCGAGTTTTTATTACACTTTAAACACGTTATCGCGGGATACTTGATAATCGATCCGTGATACATATTATATTCTGTTGTAAATGTTTTTTTTTTTTAGTGGCCCGAATTCGAAGAAATTTCAGGGTGTCCACAAAATCAACCTTCGCTTGTATTCGAGTTACGATATTCATTTTCTTGTGAGTAAAAACCTCGGTAAAAACTGATTTATGTGAAATCTTTTACGTAATTTTTATTGATGATTTCCTAATATGGTCATGTTTGGCAAAAAGTAAGCTGATAGAGTAGAGGAACGCACAAGGGAACGCCCCTGTGCACCATAGCCGCATGGCTTTTGTTATTGTTATTGTTTTGATAGAAAAGTAGTGAACAGGTTGCTAGGGCTGAGTGGCGGACCGTTAGTTCCTGTTTTGTAACTTCTATAACTTACTGTCCCCATACCTTAGTGCCCGAACTTGTAATAAAGTGTCACGTCATCCGTTTATTATTTCGATGGAGATAATGGAGCAAACCAATTCCCAGGTCCATCCAGTGTCTCCGACATTCCATTTCGCTTTTTTTTTTTAAGTAAATTTCGTACTTTATTTTATTTTATATGAACATATTTATTTTCTCTTCTCTTCGTAAATGATGAAATGTTTGAGGATTTATAAAAAATGTCAGTAGTAATCGTCGAGAAATTTTCGTTTTTTTTTCGAAAATTGAAAAAAAAACAGTGAAGACAGGTCCAGAAAATTTTGATCTATTTTTTTTTTCAAAAAGTACATTTAAAAACAAAAATTTTGAAAAAAAACATGCCGATAACTAAATTTTTGAAAAAGTTATGGTTATTTAAAAAAATATATTTTTTTTCAAAAATTCAACTTTTTTTTGAGTTGCGTGAAAAAATTTGAAAAAATTTTCAGAGGTTTTCAATGGAGTAGAAAACAATAAAAAAGTTTCAGCCAAATCGAGAAGGGTCAGGGTTAAAAGTGGTAAATTTGGCGTGGAATGCCCCATAAGCAGTTAAAGATATGAAATGTTTTTTTCTGAGATAGCTGTATATACTTTATTTATATTAGTAGGTCATAGTTAGGCATAAAGATACATTTTTTCAGAAAAAAGGTTCTTTCTATCACGCTTAAACGGCATTGAATGTTAAAAGAAATCATATGCCTCTACCTTTTTTAAATAAATGTTATTTTCAAATTCAAATTTATTTTATTATAAAAATGGTCTATGACTCCCATTAAAGAATATAAAATATAAAAAAATATAATACTATATAATATAAATATATAAAAAATAAAAATATGTTGCTTCGTAGCTTCATAACCGTGAGGTATATTAAAAAAACAATGTTTACACTCTATTCTATTCTAACTTACATACATATATTTCTATTTAACTGGGAAACAAATAAAGGTATAACATTTCTGGTCATAGTTAAATTTGTCTTGAAAGTGGACACTGGAGAACTCGCCATCAGTTTTTTTTCTCTCTGAAATCCCACTGAATTTAACTTATTCTGTATTTCTTAGTAACTATTGAATCCACTTGTCGCCAAAGAAATTTTTGTTGAATGACATAATTTTATAAATTTTACTTTTATATTTTCTCTCGGTATTAACAATATATTTTGTGAAGTCATCCAAAAAAGTTACACTGGAAGACATTTATTTTAAAAAAGATATTCATATATTTTTAATTCGCTAATTTTTTGAGTCCAATTTATAGATATTCACGTTTTATTTGTTTTTTTTTTAATTCAATAAAAAAGTTTTTTATTTTATATCCTTTTTTTACGAGAAAGGTCTAGTCCTTTTTTTAAGATTTATTAAAAGATAGATATTTGCATTGACCTATTAAAAACAGTGTATTGTAAATTTACACTTAAGCAACTGGCCACTATTATTAGTCGTCGTTGACTCTGCCAAATTAGCAGCATAATAACACAGAATACATATTTGCCTATGTATGTATATAAATGTAATAAATAATTCTGAAGCTCATATGATTCGATTCTAAAAAAAGCTAAAATTAATTTTGCAAGATCTTGCCGAAGCCCCTGATCTCGTGAGGCTCGGGGTTTTGCCCCCCTTCCACCCACCCCTTAAGTCAGGCCGGTCATTCCCCCCCTTTTATTATGTAATTTTGAGGAATTTCATTGAAACGTGATAAACTAAAAACTAATTTAGCTAATTTATTAACTATTTTAATTACAGTTTATATTTCATTAACAATTTGTTTATGGGAACCATCGAATTATAAGACTGCAATATATTATATTTATCAGCTATGTATAGTCTTTCCGATCTCAATTGATGAACCAAGAGGCTGGCAGTATGTACCAGGTTCGGTCGCTGACACTGCCGAGTAGTGAAATATATGAAAAACTCGTTCCAATATTTATTTAGCTACACCTATATACAGGTTTGGTTCAACTAAAACATGGAGGTAGTAGAAATGTATACACTCAGCTGAAGAATGCGCGCGCTGGCAAACGAAATACAAACACAGCTACATTGGGCGACTGCGCAATAAATCTCAATTGTTGACAAATTGTTTAGCAGTGCAGTGCAGCAATGCGCAATTTGGTATGATTCAGGTAATTTTAATTTATTATAGACACCTGTTAATCATTGATATTACAATTGCGAAAGGGAAAAGTAAAAGGGATATTTTGTTTACTAAATAGTATTAGAACATTATTTGAAGAGCTTTTGAAACGGAACAAAACGAAATTTACTATCAGTATAATAAAATTGTTGGAGGACATATTGTAACGAATTGGAAATGTACACATATAGAGACACGAATGAAAAATTACCTGACCGAACTTTGGATCATATAAAAATATATATTAACTATTATTATAGCAACAACAAAATAGTATAAAATTGTTAATATAGACATTCTGAATATAAAACTAGTAACAATTAAGGATAATACATAGTATAAAAATAATAATGTTAATTTAATTCACAAGTACAAAATTAAATTGTTATAGAATGCATGACATCGACGGTTGTTAACACTCAGTACATTGAGAGAACAGAATTTAAACCCAGACTGACGTATATCAAATAAAAGCCCAATATCTATAGATGTATTTGGTATACATATCCTGGAAAGATGAATAATTGCATAGATGATATCTCAATTTAACTTAAGTCATAGTATGAAAATTTTTATCAATTGTCAAATTAAATTATAATGTTCACAAATGTCAAAACTAAAGTTGGCTTTAGAAGTACCTGGAGATGACCTATAAAAAAAACGTAAAATACGGAATATTTTAATAATTAGTTATAAAATTGTATGTTAAAATAAAAGGACATTTATAAAAAATGAATACGTTATAAGAAGTGTAGTGGAAAAGTGTTTTTAAAAAAGTACATCTAAGGAATGGAAATTATGTAAAGAGACCTTAAGCAAAGATAAGACCAGAATAATCCAGAAAGATGAAACAACAAAAGTTTATTGATTGGTTACGGCTTGGTTTTGTTGGAGAATGCAGAGTAGAGAGGCAGCTCCAGTAAATTTTAAATTTATACAAGAAAGAAACAGTCAAGTAAGAAAATTAAACTTACCAGTAAGGTTAAAAGTTTGTTTGTTCTCCAATCAAGAGAAAGAAATTTACCATCAAAAAATAAAAAATTTCCGTTAACAGTAGTAAGCAGTCCATAGAGGTTTCCAGTGGCCCCATAAATGGTATGCAGGACATCTACGTTGTTTCCAACAAGGAAAAATGCAAGCGAGCAAATACCAGGTACCTAAAAATTAAAAATAAAGTGCACTATATACAAAATTGATAGCTATAACCTATAAATAATATTTGTATATCACATAAAACCTTCGAAAAAGGATTCATAATAAACTATATGACTTACCTGAACAAAACAAATACCAGCCAATCAATCATATTTTTAAAAACTTCACAAAGTTGACGAACTCGAACCAAGTTATTAAAAGGGACAGCCATGTTTAATTTAGTTGAATTTTCTGTCAGTAATGTTAAGAAATATGCCCCTGTATGATAGGCAAAATGCAATACAAGGACTTGTATTTTGAAAAAGATTAAAGTAATTACAAATAAAGTATTTTTTTAATGAAAAACAATCATTGTATTGTATGTAATTGCATTAGAATTAAAAAGGCAACAAAATTGATAAAATATTCTTTATTATTGTTATATAAAATTAAAAAAATTTAGTATCGAGAGAGGAAGATAGTCACAATTTTGAGTTAACCAGTTGCAAGTTTTAATTAAACCCACAAAATTTAAACAAAGATTGTATTAAAGTTAAAAACTAATTATTTTTGGTGTGTTGCATTGTGTATTAAAAATTAATAGAACCGACTCCTGAGATCTCTAATAAAATCTAAAACAAGCATCAAACATTAGCTGGCAAGGGAAAAGAAAAAGTGCACGGTGAAACAAAGAAAGGTTTGTATTTAACAATCTGCAGTTAACAAAAAATAAAAATAAACACAAACAAAACAAATCACACAACACCCACACAAACACACAACTTTGGCAAAATTAATATTTTACAACAATTTAAATAATTAAAATATGTTGTTGGCTAAATAGAAAACATAAAGAAATAAAATAGAAATTTTCTGGACATTATATACATATTATTATAGTTTTTTACCTTTAGCAGGAAACCTTTTAGGGACGCCTATGAAACTCATTAAATTGTATTGCTATACTATCGAAAAACGTTTTTTTTTTATTAAAAAAGATATCAATTCAAACTGCAGTAATACTAATATATTTTACATTATAGATTAGCAGCAACGTAAATTTCAAAAAATATTTTGTGCATTTAATTGCTTTGGTGTTCAAGTTTGAACATTTTTTTTTGTTTAACATTTTTCAGTTAAGTAAAAATTTTCCGAAATAAACTTTTAAGATATCCATTGCGTCGAACGAAGAGACGTATAAAATGAAAACCGCCGACTGGGGCGAATCAATAGATTTCCTTTTCTGGAGTTTTGTCTGTGTCGCCGGTGTACATTTGAGGTTATAAAACTCGTGAAAACAAGATAAGACCTGCGAAAAAGAAGACTTGGAAATAACTCGGCCAATAAAGGCGACACGTGCCCGCATCAAATAAAGCATAATATTGCCAGTGTATCGGCCAATTTATAAGGGTTGATAACAGTTTTTATCGTAGATGGCCCCGAATCGGTCGTATACGCGAAAAGGTTACGCAGGGGCGGATTTGAATAAATTGCGGGCACCCGGATTTATTTCTAAGGGATCGCGGGGAATTTTCTAGTACTTTGGGTGAATACCTCTAAAGAGACAGAGAGAATAGGAATTGATAAATTCAAATATCGTAAGTTGGACAAAAACGATAAAAATATTACTGGTAAGTATAATTATGAAAATAACTCTTAAACATTAAAAATACTGTTCGAGTCCCTAACTTACTATTATTTTCTCTAACAGAAACAAAGAAATACTTAATAATGCAATCGAAAGGTTGTCAAAGCCTTATGAACACTGTTTGTTTATAACAATTTTGTACTGAGTACAAAAAGTTTTAGGTACAATTGATATCAAGAATTAGCTTTGGTACATACAGTAGGGCAAATACAATCTAATGAAACTGGACGCGGAGAGTCGTGCTGTGCATATGCTAGAAATGTTGCCCTGGTTAATTAACTGTAGAAAGAGTCGACGTTCGATCACACCCCTTAATGGCTCCGTTAATTCTCAAGGTTGTTTTCCGCTGTCGTTCTTGCCTTATCCATTGATTGTGGTTCAAGTTTTGTGGATTCTGTACCGTTTTGCTGAAAAATTCTAACTTCAGTAGACTCTGTAGACAACTTCGGTAATGGAATTCGATAGGTGGATAGAAAAAAAATCGGTTTTTGAAGCTTCCTCGACTTCTAGTGTGGATTAGAAACATAGGTAGAATTTGTTGTATATATTGTTTGTATATATTGCTTTTTTACTCTAATTGTAAGCTAATTTTGGAAATATCGAGAAATTAACATTTTTGGAGTGAACTAAATATTATTTGTTTAGTTGCATTATTCTACATCTTTGTTGCCACTTAAAAATGCGTATAGCTACTATACATTTTGGAAATACGAAAAAATTGACTTTATTTGTTATTATTTATTACAAAGTGGTGTTAATAATATCTTAATTCCTCATTCTGCGAATGAGCTCATAAATCAGAGACTGAGTAGCAGTGCTGCTTTAATATGATTTCGTAGATTTCGAATTTAGACCGCATTTCTACTCTCTCTACGGTATCACCTGGTACAAATATTTCCTAATAATTCTCTCTTTATGTAAACGTTTGCAGATTTTCTTTTGTAACTGGGGAGTTATCTGTTCCATTGTTTATGGAACCCTCACGCCCCATTCCGCTCTCGAGGCCGGGGAGAATCCCGGCCCTGGAAAACCTCTCTATTGCAGATTACCCAAGTACGGAAAAGGAGTGGAAAGGAACCAAGGATGTCAATAAAAGGCTTCTCTAATCCTTTACTTTGCATTCGGATTACAAGCTCGCTCGATTTAACCAATTTGTTCGGCAAACATCTTCAGCACTCTCGGTCGGTATGGCAGATTCGAGGCTGTCTCTTGTTGTCCCACCCAATGGCGTAACTTTATTTTATTGTCTTACCGAAGAATATAGGCGTTGGGACCTCAATTATTTTCCATAACAGTATTGTAGATTACCGTACTGTTACAAGAAACATTAAAATATAATATATACAGGGTGTTTCAGGATAAAGTCGACAAACTTTAAGGAAGGCGTTAAAGATTTTAAAAAAAATCGAGTTTTTTAAATAACTTCTAAATGAAGAAGGCTATTTAAGCCAAATTTGGCATAACACATCTTCTTATCAGATACCATTTTTCCATAGAAGTAGAAGTCCCGCAAGCAACCAGTGGCAGAGTTATGGGGACTCATTAAATTATAAAAAAATTAATACGGCCCTACTGAAAATAAAAAATTATGCTGTTTTTAGATAGAACAGTTTGCTATTGACAAAAAGTGTACATTCACTTTTTTCCTAACTCTTATAGTTTCATGGCAAAATTGATTTTTCGGAAGGGTGCTTCTGGATTCTGTCGATAAACTTTAAAATGGACCTCAACAAAAATTTTCGAGTAGGCTGCTGTCAAGCAATGTTAATTTGACGTTTTAAATGTTATTTTGTGAATTGTTGCTTAAATTATCCATTAGATAAAGCGTTCAAACTAATAATAAAATAGTATATTATTCAACGAGCGTATAATGATGGGTATTATTCACGAGGTGAAGTTTACGGCCACGAGCCGCAGGCGAGTGGCCTAAATCACCGAGTGAATAATACCCATTATACGGGAGTAGAATACTATACTTTATCCACGACTACTAAATATTTTTGTTGAAGTTTTTTTTGAAATGTTTCGAAAAACATGGTATGTTAAGAAACAGATATACGACTCAAACAAATGAAGTCGCTGATGGCTCAGTGTAGATGCTCTTTCCCTTCCAACCGCGGGTCCCGGGTTCAGATCCGGTCTAGGAAAATTCACTTTTTTAATTTTTTTTTATATGTACAGCACTGAATTGAAAATATTTAGTGGTTTACACGATAAAATTTTAAAAACGGATTGGTTGTAGCAGAACAATATAATATTATAGCTAAATTAAGGAAGCATCTGACAGTAGTGATTAATGACTCATTAATCACTGCCGTGATTAATGGGTATTATTAAGGTCGTGTATAGAGACGTATAATGGGTACATTATACAATAGTCGTGGATAAATAAGTTTAATAATGCCGTCCATATCTTCCAACAATGAATATGCTGATATGGTCTTTGTATATGGTTTTTGTGATGAAAATTCCACGGCGGCTCGCCTTGAATATGAAGTATGATTTCCTCATCGCAGACTACCAGCAAAGGAAACATATTCAACGACATTCAGTCGTCTCAGACAAACTGGGTCTTTCGGTATTCCAACCTATGCTGATGGACATTTTGCCTCACTTCAGGATGAAGTAAGATCGAATACTATTTTAAACCATTTCGATTGAAATTCATCCACGAGTGTCAGAAGATCTAGCTATGAGCTAGGTGTTTCGTCAAGTTCCATTTTGAGGACTCTTCGGGCTGTTGGACACCATATCCAGCGTGTGCAAGATTTGTTGCCTCAGGACATACGATGCAGGCGCGTTTTTTGTGACTAGATGTTAAACCAAGCAGAGAATGATGATCAGTTTACGCAAAAAGTAATGTGGACAGATTCGAAGGGGAATTTTAAACCAAAGGAACAACCATATTTGGTCCTACGAGAATCCACGGGCGGCAAGGGAACATAGTTTTCAGCAAGAATTCCAATCTAACGTATGGTTGGGTGTGTTGGACAACACTATAGTTGGTCCCTACTTCCTTAGTGGTTAAACATTAATTATCCCAGGAGATGGATTGGTCGTGGAGGACCTGCAGCGTTGCCCGCACGTTCACCGGACTTGTCACCAATGGATTATTTCGTTTGGGGTGCTATTAAACAAAAAGTCTACGAGGTGCCAGTTGATACCCTAGAAGATCTAAGACAGCGAATAGTCCAAGCGTGTCGAGAATTAACTCCAATTCAGTGTCGATCGGCCACTACCTCCATAATTAGAAGATGTCGTGCTTGTCTACACTCCGGAGGCGCCCATTTTGAACAAAATATTTTTTAAATCATTTCATTTTTGATTCACTTTTCATTTTGTCATATTAATTGGTAATTTTTTGTTGTTTCAATCTACAAATAAATTGTGAAGTGACTACAAACCGCCTGAAAAAATTTAGGAGTATTGCAAGGGTCGTTACGTTGTCGCATTACGACATAGTCACATTAGATGTTAGGTACTTAAATATTTCTATTGTTTTCATCATTTTTTTTAAACACCCTATATCTCAAAAACGAAGCTTCTCCTAAATAATTTAGTACTACTGGTTAAACCCAAGAGAAAGGGAGACAAAAAGGCTTATTTGACTCACACATCCTCGAGACTAAGACCAATTTTAATAGGTACTATATTTTTTTAGGTTTTATGAGGAACGTCTTCCTAAAGTTTATCGACAGAATCCAGAAGCACCCTTCCGAAAAATCAATTTTGCCATGAAACTATAAGAGTTAGGAAAAAAGTGTATGTACACTTTTTTTTTCAATAACAGACTGTTCTATCAAAAAACAGCATCGTTTTTTATTTTCAGTAGGGCCGTATTAATTTTTTTTATAATTTAATAACATAACTCTGCCACTGGTTGCTTGCGGGACTTCTACTTCTTCGGAAAAATGGTATCTTATAAGATGAGTCATGCCAAATTTGGCTTAAATAGCATTCTTCATTTAGAAGTTATTTAAAAAATTCGAATTTTTTTAAACATCTTTAACGCCCTATATTTCGAAAACGAAGCGTCTCTGGAAAAAACTTTATACTTGATTTTTTTCTTATTTTTTTATGAGGAATATCTCCTTAAAGTTTGTCGACTTAATCCTGAAACACCCTGTACTTTATAAACGTACATACAATGTGAGCCGAATGCAGAAATTATTATTTAATTAATTTATCGGGCCAATTTTTTTGTTCATACTCTGACAGTTTTCAAAATTATTGAGAAATTTCAAAATAAAATTCAAACATTGAACGTCCCGTATCTTTGAAACCAGCAACATTCGCATAAGGCATATTTGGCTCAATCGACTTATTTTGGCCTTCATTATCTCCAGCTTCAAGATTTCCCGAACTTTCGCAGCTATTGAAAACAAGAATACTGTTTTTCAAAAGAAACCGTTTTTAAAGAAATAGTTTGAAACTCCTCACAATTTTTGTGGCCTTAAAAGTGAACTTTTATATCTATTTTATATTTTTTCCTACAGACATCGCCTTTTTCGATCAGAGGTTAGCTACGCCATTGGTTGCGCCCCCCTCCCTTCCAATTGCTATTAAATCGTTCCGATAAGTACGTTTACTTTGCAGATTGAGAGCACAATAACCAGCTTATCATTTAAATGTACAAGACTTCCAAAAGGAAAGGGTCCCACACTCTATCTCGCTCTCTCTATTTGCTTACTTATGGATTTGCTATTTTAGGCAACGAAATTGCTTAATAATGTATATCTCCCGCTGCGGAGATTTATTCGCACGCCTCACCTGTCTCCTAATTCTCTGATTTATTTGCGTAAGGCGCGTACACACGTTTAATACCTCGTTGATCGCCATATTACAATTCTTCTGCTTCATTGCTCTAAGAAAATTTGTTTGCGCACGCTCTAGAGCACGTAAAGTAAATATTTCTCTCATTAGTGCGAGAAAAATGTATTTTTTACATTCCTACGGAAAATTCCTAAAATATTTTCAAGAAAATATCTTAGAGAAATAGCCATAATGTAGTGGTTCGTCATTTTCCTCCCCATTACCCTCTCGCACAATGGTGGAATGCCCGAACCATTTCTAGTCGACCGAAATATCCAACATACACAACGACACCAAAATCACTCCGATCGAACCATCCCTGCGCCCAGCGGTGACGACTGAACATTTATTACCCTTGTAAAGTATATATTTTCCCAACGTCTAGCGTTGGACTATCAATTCCTTAAATATTTCTATTATTAAAATAGCAGATAGCATACTTTCTTTAATACATATTTGGCGCATAAATTTACGGTTAAGTCTATGTGACCGCTTACATGAACATCGTGCATACATTACATTTATAAGCAATTTCAATAATCAAAACCATTGAAACTACAAACGGTGCTTAAAATGAATAATAAAAATTGTTAAAACTTATTGAGAACCTCTGAAGTCATCTCATACACAAGTGAATAATTGTGGCCGCAGATAGCGCGCCGTCCGCTTTTTGCCCCTTTTTTAGTTTAATTTTAGGTTCTCAGCACTAGTTTTCGTTACGGTATGCCTTTCTGTACGATAGTATGAACACTTGAACACAGAGCTAGTCGAGCTATCGATGGACTCAGCGGTTCCAAAAATGTTTCTTCTTATTACTGTGGTAAGCCAGTAGGTATTAAAAAATATTCTATTTACAAACAATATTTCTGCCAATCGGTTTTTCGTTCCTCTGTTTATTTATTTTTCACATATCCTCTCACCGTGTACATCTCCCGATTTATTTAAACGGCCGATTTACACTTTCTGCTAATCGGACAGGACGTTCCGCGCTCTAATGTGTTCAGATTAATGACGATTTGAACGGATTTTTCACCGACGTAACGAGTTAACGTGCAATTATAAATGTATTACCCGATAATGCGGCTCTAACTGTGAGTTTGCGTGAAACTGCGACAAAAGGATAATTCGTGAAAAAAAGGCACAATAAAACTCCGGCCGATCGCTTGTTAGCCGCCGTCATTGTATCGCGGATAATTTTCAGGAAGTATGGCATGCACTTCGTCGACGGTATTTATATTTTTCAGCACTGTAATTTATTTTGTCGCGAATTACACGTCAGCTAATTACGCTGAACGCCCCTATGTGCAAAAGATAGGCGATCTAATTGCGTTTTATAATAATTATTACGTCGACCCAATAAAGTGTTGCCACAGCGACCCTAGTTCCGTTTTCACCCTGTAGTGGATTTATTTTATCGTGGTTTGTCACCTGCTCAGTATAACCCCACCTTTAAATATTCATTCCTATGTTATACAATAGTTTTATTTTCCATAAATTGTTCTAATATTTAATTGTAGCCTCCAATGTTTAAAATTATTAAAAATTCTTAGTGTCTATTTGTTAACGAATAGTATAAATTTAAACAATAGTTCAGGGGCGGATAGAGAGAAATTTCGTTTCGAAAATGTGGAGGGCTAACTTCACACAGTATTGCACGATATTTTTTCTTGTTCTAGTATTTGTATTTCGATAGTCCTACACTACTTTACAACTTTCAACTTTGTTCTGTACCTTGACGTTTCAGTATAAAAATATAGTAGAATTTCTAAAAAAAAAATTGTAGTACCTGTTCTGCGTTGTACTCAAACAGTTTTACTATTTCATGCAAACCCCATCACTCTGGCCTATATAGTTGCGGAGATATAGAATTTAATTCATTTAAGCAGTTTTTAAAAATTTAGGAGTTTTTGTTAAAACAGCACCAGTTCTGCATTGTATTCGATTAGTTACTACCATTTCATGCACACCATGTCGATCTAACTACTGTAGTTGCGGAGACATCGAATTTAGTTAATTTAAAGAGTTTTTAAGAAACTCAAAAAGAGAGTTCTTGTGAAAATAGCAGCATTGTGCTAGAATAGTTCTGCTATTTTATGTTCCATTAAAGGAGATATACAATGTAATTAATTATGGGAGTTTTTACTATTCCCGAAAAAGGGAGTTCTGGTGAAAATAGCGACAGTTCTCCATTGTGTTCGAATATATCTACTTTTTCGTGCAACCCATGTCGCTCTAGCTGCTGTAGTTGCGGAGATATCGAAATTAATTAATTTTGGGAGTTTTTATGAAACTTATAAAGGGGAGTTCTAGTGAAAATTTCAGTAGTTGTGCGTTGTGCACGAATAGTTTTAGTATTTTATGCAAACAGTTTTCCTTTAGCTAAGATATCAAATTTATTTAAATTTCGGAGTTTTTACGAATATCGAAAAAGGGAGTTTTGCTGGAAATAGCAGTAGAGTAGTTCTGTATTGTGTTTGAATAATTCTACCATTTTATGCAAACCCTATTTCTCTAGCTCCACCGTTAGCAGAGAGATTGAATTTAATTAATTTTGGGAATTTTACAAATCTTGAAAAAGGAAGTTCTAGTAAAAATAGTCACAGTTCTGTAATGTGCTGAAATAGTTCTACTATTTTATGCAAATCGTATTGTACTGGCGAAAATAGCATTGTCCAATTTAATTAATTTGTAGTTTTTATAAAACTCGAAAAGGGGAGTTCTGGTGAAATTAGCGGCAGTTCTTCATTGTGTTCATTCGAACACTTCTACTAATTTATGCTCCATTAGCGCAGTTTTCGAATTTAATTAATTTTGGGAGTTTTTACCACTCGAAAAAGGGAGTTCTGGTGAAAATTGCAGCAGTTCTAAATTATGTTCAAATACAACAAATTTCTCATGCAAACCGTGTCGCTGTAGCTGCTGGAGTTACATAGATATCGAATTTAAGTAATTTTGTAAGTTTTTATGAAACTTAAAAAAGGGGAGTTGTGGTAAAAATGGCAGCATTTCTTCATTTTGATCGAATAGTTGTACTGTTTTATGCAAGCCGTCTTCTTCTAGCTGCACTATGAGCAGAGATATCGAATTTAATTAATTTTGAGAGTTTGTGCGAATTTCGAAAGAGGGAGTTTAAGTGAAAATAGCAACAGCAGTGTGTTTCGAATATATTTATTTTTTCATGCAAGCCGTGACGCAGCTGTAATTGTGAAGATATTGAAATCAGTTAATTTTGAGAGTTTTTATGAAACTCAAAAAGGTGAGTTCTGGTAAAAATAGAGGTTGTTCTGCATCGTGCTCGAATAGTTCTACTATTTTGTCCAAACCGTGTTCCTTTAGCTGCATCATTAGCTGAGATATCGAATTTATTTCAATTTCGGAGTTTTTACGAATTTCGAAAAGGGGAGTTCTGCTGGAAATAGCAGTAGTTAAATGGCAAATATGTTTATTGAAATGTTTTAGTTGCCATTAAATTACATTAGAAAGATATGTAGAAATATGTAGAACTTTGTGTATTTTGTATTCGTTGTTTCCTTGACCAACACAAGCTTATTTACATTTATTTTTCGAAAGTAACCAGACCCTCTTTTTGCGCAGCTGGTATGTAGATAAAGTAGAACGGATTTCCAAAAAGATGCCAGTTGTGCAAACGTTGTTATCTCGGTACGGACCATTGTAAAACGAGCAACGTGATTAAATGTAAATTTCATTTGGAGACGAGATAAATTCGGGTAAAGCAATTTGTTGTGTCTCACATGTATAAGGTCCTCACAAAGGCAGGGATTAGTCGGCGAGGATAGGATTGTGTCTAGTTTTTTTGAGTTCTTGTACAGAGAAAATGTTTCATCGTATGTGTTGTCCGCCCACTCCCGTCCCTTTTAACGAAAAATAAAACACGATTATATGATCTTAGTAGCGAATCCTAAAGAAGACAGCAATCAATAGTGAACAAATCCTAGTGCAAGCCATCGACAATGCCATAAACATAATTCGTGAGCAACGGGATAAGTGTCTCGAAAGTAATGGACAAACGTATTTTATTTCTCGATGGGACATACTCTTATGGGATCTTATTTTTACCATATTAAAATAAATCACCCTGTGTTTGACTTGTTGGCCTTGCTGAGTATTTTTGTACAATTAGGGCGGATTAAATTTATTTACAACAGCAATTAAACCCGCATAAATAGTAAAATTTCGTTCCCCGAAAGTCAGCTCTTGCGTTGCAGACGGTCATAATTTATACCGGCTGCATAAGGACTCGCAAAGTTTTATTGATGTATTAAGAAATAGTGTTTAAGGACCAAGCAGCGACATGCCCGCAGGAAGGAGGAAAATATATATAGGTATACAGCGGCGACCTACTTACTTTACGACCTTACACGAAAAGTACTCTTTACTATATTTTATACACTCGAGAAATAGAGAAAATAAAGTATATTACGGTTTTGATGGTATCTATATTTCCGTTTTATATAGTGGCTCGAGAGTACGACACTTCCCGCCGAATTTATGGACTACGTCTGTTGATATTCTTCGGTGTATTATTTATTATCGAGTGTCTCTCGCCCGTCAAAACCTATAGGGGTGGGGGCGTAATAAAACGCAAAAATATATTTCGTCTAACTCGAAGTGATGGAGATGCCCGGAATGTAGGTTAAGTTTGGGCAGCCAGAAAGTGGAGAAGCTGGAAACAAAAAAATGATTCTTGAATTTATATTGATATGCTCTTCGAAATTGTACCAATGAAAAACACATGCCTGCAGCATCTTAAAATGCAGAAATATGCTGATTATTCTGTCATGGCTGAATTCTGTACCTATCTGAACGAAAGAAATCGAACAGAAATTTATATCATCGATCGAAAATTCTACTACAAATGTCTAATATTACTGTTCTAGGCATATTTTTTATCGTACAGCTTGTACTTCAATGAAATCATCAATACACAATGCTCTCTCCAATTGTAACACATAAAAACTTTATTTTTTTGTCAAATAATAATGTGTTAGAGTCATTTATGGCAATCTCAAGGGTTTACAATATTTTATCTGCTCCCACTATAGTAAATAAACTATTAATACATTGTTTTTAAAGAGGTACGTGGATTTTTCCGTAGAAGTGGAAGTTGTTATGGACAACATGGAAAAAATCGATTTCGAGTTATAAATGCATATTTTATGAGCTAATAAATAGAAATATTTGAACATTACATTTTATTATATTATATTATTATTATATTATGAATGAATATGTATAGTAATTGTACAGTTATTACATTTAGTAACATTTATAAAATCTGGATAATTATTCCCCTCGCGGTTACTAATTGTCACATTTTTCTCAAAATGATTTGACCGCTCCATTTCAGTCACCGGCTCAAAATTATCTGGCTGGTCTATTAAAACAGCATGATGCGACGTACTACTAGAACCTGGAGTTGCAAGTGTCATTGTAAAGAATCCTGTTGGCTATTTCATTTTTGTTACTTAAACTGTTAGCAACATAACTTTCTGTAATTGTGGCTGATTTCCACCCACCATATTGACCACCCTTGATTGCTAATACATCAACTCCTGTATTAGCCAGTAACGTTGCCGATGTTCTTCGGAATGAATGGTCTGTATATGATTCAGGATGTTCTAGTTTCAAAAACTGTGCAATCTTATTAGGAATCATAGATAGGGTATTCTTGCCGACTGGTTGGTTGGCTTGATAGCGCATAAAAAAGCGTGTAATTTTGGTTTTAATTTCCAATCTAATCTTGATATATCTCATGAGAATTTCTAGGTGAGAAATAGAACCCAGACGAGAAGTAATTGTACGTGACATACCCTTTTTAGTACGTTCAAAGTAAGTTTGCATAACTCATTAGAACAGCATGCTCTTGCAATGCCTTACCAAATATGTGTCATCGGGTACCTGAACGAGAAAATCGTTGACTTTTCTCTTGTAAAAACGTTTGACTTTTTAGGTGTATAGTCGTCATTATTACATTTCCAAAAATGTTCTCAGCTTTTTTGGCTTCTCGGGCAATAAAAATTCGCAGGCAGCATTTGCTGCGCTTTCTATTTGAAAATCACTCATTTAGAAATAATAATTCAAAACCAGCAAAATTGCAACTTTTATGTAGCTTTGTTTATAAACGCCTTAGAAACGACAAAAGCCAAACAACCAAGGCGACTTTGCAAGATTTCGAATAATGTCAAAATAAATTAATTTAAGAAATATCAAAAAATAAAACCTAATCTTTATTTCACGAACCATAGTGAGAGCAGATAAAATGTTATACACTACGCAGCAGTTAAGTATAATTCACCAGTCTCGGACTCTATTCCAGCCCTCACTCCGCTCGGGCTCAAAATCGTCGTCGACTGGTAAATAATAAAACTTACCTCCTTTATAGTGTAAATAACTATTGTCTGTTATGGAAATCTTATAATATGTGTCTTTTTTGTATAAAAATAAAAATAAATTAAATCTATACCAGTTATTTAACAACTGTCAAATTTTATAACATTTACATTTAATTCCAACTGTTCGTCTGTTGTGTCGGATATCAAGAATGATTGGTTATCTGCATGCATAATAAAGTTTGCGTCAGTAGTAAGAAAATCCGGATCATTTGTGTAATATAAAAAGATAACTGGTCCTCGAATAGAGCCTTGAGGGACTTCTGTTTCTATATATTTATATTCAGAGTTTAGCGTCTGAATCATAGAGTCATATACTTGCATTAAATTAACCTATTGCTTGCAATAACTCAAAAAAGATTTTATCAAGTCTAATGTTTTAAAAGTTTATTATGACTGACACGGTCAAACACCCTGCTGAATCTCAAAATATTCCAAATGGACAGTTTACCAAATAAAACGTCCTGCTGAAACTTTTTAACTAATGATATCGTTGAAAACAACTACTCTGCTGGCTACACGCGTTACACCCATTGAATTAGTGGCATAGTAATAATAAAGTACCAATAAGTTCGTAACCGGTTTAAGTCTGGTGAATCTGCTGACGAATAATCTTAGCTGTTTGCTGGATACTGCGGGTACAATTCATTGCTTGATAAGGCCTGTAGCCCGCAGAGTAGTTGTTTTAATAATTAAAAAAGTATTTCGTAGCACTTCTAGATTAGTCACAGTCAATGCGAAAACTTTAAGATTTCAGTTTTGAACAGTGCTTTCCATTATCTTACATTAAATTATCTCGGACGAAAACGTATCACTTCTGCGTGGAGGACTGTTCAGCGTTTCTGCCGACGTAAGCGCCGCAGAACATATTTCATTAAATCGGGACACCGTCCCCATGTAGAAGGGGTCACATTCGCAACCCGACCGGTATAAATCATTTCATTAATCCGATCTAATTCGTCCACAAAGGAGTGATACAGCCCGTCGGAATGTATTAATCGAACGGCCGGCGCGTCCAAAGTGCTTAATGCCTCCGTAGACTAACGTGTTTGTTTGTTACAGGTGAGCGATTTCATATGAAATATCCGCGCCGCCCCCGAGGGGCCGGGTGAGGATGCCGGGACGTCGTCTAGTAAGTAATACAGGTGGGATTATCCGCATACATTGTCTTCGGGGTGTTATGTATCATTTGTCTGGGCTCCGGCTGGGCCAGACTTTAATTTTAATTATAGACAGTTTGTTTGTCGACGAGGCGGTGTTTACTCGCCGTCAGGAGTGGGATTTGTCACGTATTAGCGCCATTGTTCACTTTGTTTCACTGCTTTTTTTTTATACTTTATCGATTCTATCGAAGAATGCTTGTTTGAAAACTTTCTGTCGGAATATGATCAATATCGAAAGTTTTTGTTCGGCTATAAAGGCGCCGTTCTAAAGGGTGTTCTACACTGCAAAAAAGGATAACGTAAAATTACAACGAACGAAATGGATCAAATGGGTGTCGTCACCAGTACATGTTACATACTTCAAGGGTATAATCTAGAACCCAAAAGGTGTCGATTTAACCAAACTTGATAAAACGAGAAATATCGCAAAAAAGTTACAGGGTGTTAAAGATTCTTTTTTATTTCTTGTTTTCTTCTTAACTCGGAACCCAGTTAACCGATTTGAGCTAAATTTGCTGTTACTTAGTTTTTCTTCATGAAGTATGCAGTGATTATGTTCCTGTTAGCTTAAATTATACAGGGCGTTCATTTTACTACAACTTTTTGTGAATATTCTTCTGTAACCTCTTTGTACGTTTACATTTTTACACGCAACTCAGAAATACGTAGAAAATTTTATTCTACACAAAAAAATGTATACGTAGTTGCGGACTTTCGTATATTTATGGATTTATATTGGATTTCCACATTTTTTAATTCAGCACATGTTTCTGATTACAAAAAAATATTCAGGGTGTTAATTAAGTATGTACAACAAATTCAACAGAGTATTATTTTAGTAATTTTAAGACAAAAGTTCATATAAATATTGGTCCGCAGATGCTTCGTTTTGAAGAGACAGGTTGTTAAACTTTTGTAAAAAAAATTGTAGGCTATTGATTATGTCATATGGTATGGAACTACAACGTTGATGGGTTTTTATTGCACGAATCGTTCAAATGGTTATTTAGAATGAAAAAGGCCGCGGAGTGCTATTAAATTAGAGGGTGGAAATTCGAGATAGGGGTGAAAATGCACCCCTTAATGTTTTTTGAGTATATCTCGAAAACGAAGCAAAATTTGAGGGTATTGTATAGGAAAAATTTTGTAGATGATGAGATTTTTTATCGAAATGGCTTATTTAAAAAATTTATTTACTGCAAAATATATTTAACAAAAAAATGCAAAAAATTCATTTTTTTTTGTTTTTTTTTACTTTTATGCAAATAACTTTTTTCTGGGCAGAGATAGGTATAGGCATTGCTTCATAGAAAACAAGGTATATAAAATTTTCTTCAAAATGATAGGTTTTAAAAGTTTTTTCGATGGAAATAGACTGAGTTATGGTCGTTCAAACTTTGCCTTTTTTTCGATTTTTACTGAATTTATGCTCAGAAAAAAGTTATTTGCATAAAAGTAAAAAAACAAATTTTATTTTTTGCATTTTTTTGTTAAATTGTTTTTAATATATTTTGCAGTAAATAAATTTTTTAAATTTTTTAAATAAGCTGTTTCGATAGAGAATCTCATCTAAAAAATTGTTCCTATGCAATACCCTCAAATTTTGCTTCGTTTTCGAGATATACTAATTTAACCCTAAGTTGATTAGATTTATTAAGTCCAGTGGCGTCCCGAACGGTCTCTTAACGAATATTTTTGTCAGAAAAAATGTACGCCACTGAGTTTTTTGTAATTTTTATATATTTTTTTAATTAAGCAACTATAAATACAACTTTTTTGTCATTTCAATGTTTTTCGTATCTTTATTAATTTTTGTAGAAAAAAAAATAAAATTCACTTAATTGCATATCTCTGGACCATACAAGAAACAAGGGGAAAAGTTTATTTTGGAAAGTATCATTTTTTTTATAATTTTTTATTGCATCTAAATAACATAAAGTACAAATAACACGGCCAAATTATTATTTAAGACATTTACGAAATAGCAATTTTTTTTTCCAAAGTTTTACCCCCTTTTTTTTTGACACGGAGGCTTTTGGGGCCCATTTTTTTATGAACTTTTTGTTTTTTTTAATTCCTTCAATTATTGTTTTGTTGATTTTTTTTTCCTTCTTTATTTACCCTTTTTTTTCTCTTACGTTTTTTTTTTCTTTTTTCACTTCGTCAAAATACCAAATTTTTCATTTTCACTAAGAATGCTTTGGAAACAAAACATCCTAATCACGAAATTTTGACAATTAAAGTTAAATTTTTATTGACGGCGCCATAGATCAAATAATTAAAAATGTAATTTTCACATAAAACCAAGATTTTATTCAAATTAATCATTTCCTGTGAAAATAATTATTAATTATCTAAACTTTGACATTGTTAATGAAAATTTAATTGAATTGTCAAAATTTCCTTTGGAATAAAAGTAATGTTTTGTTGCAAAGCACTCTTGGTAAGAATATTTTCAATTTTGACAAAAATAAAAACACCAAAACCATATCATATAACACAAGATAATCAGAGAAATATGCTGTATTAAGAAAATGTGAAAATCCAATATGGCAATTGTTGCAATACGTTTCTCCATCCTGGTAGTGTCTCAGCAATGTCTGAGTTTAAAAGGTCCGTTTCGTTCCGTTTTTGATTTAAAAAAATTATGAAAATCAAAATTTTCAGTTTTTCATCGATTCCGATTCAGCAAAAAAAAACTATCGAATTGATCAAATTTTTTACCCCTAAACATTGTATACACTGAAACGAAATTAGTTTTCTTGGTAAATTCCCTTTGTTCTCGTTTTGAAGGCTCTCTGAGTAAATCCCAGTTTTATACTTTTTAAGCTTAACGTATTTTACATAAAGTTAGCTCTTGAAGATAATGGCTTAAATCCACATTTTCTCTAAATAAAATTTATATGGGTTAAACGCTTTATGCTAACGGACATAAACGTTTCGCGTCTCCTTATGCACCATTAAGGCTAACTAGCCATTTACTTGTAAATTTTAGAAAAATATTAAAGCACTTTACTAGTTACCAGCCCTTGTGCACAACGCTCTTGGAATAAAACCGCTCGCGATTTGTTTTAGATTAAATTTCTGGATACCGGAAGTTAGCTCTCCTTGTGTCGTCAAATTTAAAATCGACTCATCCGTAATTGAAAAGTTATTTGTAAATATTTGTGTGACCAATATTGTTTCAAATTTTTCGCGTGCGAAAACCTTGGATACTGATAAAACGTTTTTGAATTTGGCGCCCAAACTTCCGCTTTCGACCGTACTATATCCGAAACTACTCCAAATTTATTTGTTATTCGGTTTTTGGTTTCGAATTACCGCCCCGGGTTGTTTGATTGTAACCATTTTTAGGAAAGCCCGTACGGAACAGTATCGGTTTACATGGAGACTCAAATTATCGGATTAATATAACTGTTTATTTTGCGTATGTCAACTATGTATCCATATTAATTATCCCGGAGGTAAATCAAACGTATACAAATGAATATCGGCGGGGCATATATAGTTAAATAATCAATTTCCAAACCGATGCATAATGGAACAGTTGCTATTTATCAGCGGGCAACAAAAGTATACTCGAATCGTATACAAATAATTTAATAGCTACGTGTCATATCCCACTTCTGATGGTGCTGAATACCAATCGTTTATTTGAACGCAAAACAGATCAACATGTTTTGATCGAAAAATCAAGTTAAATATTTGGATTTTTTTAATACATGATGCGGTGTGGACAATATGATTCATTGGAAACCAAGAAAAACGCTCAAAATTCCGTGCGAGGCAGTAAAAGATGTCAAAATTAGATATTCTTTTTTTAAAATACTCGTAATTATGTCCGCTTTCTTATGTCACTGCGACAGTTGCGATATTTTAATATCTCAACTTGCGATATCTTAAATACTCTTATAAACTACAATTAAAATGTTTTTCATAAATGATACCACAAAATATGAACAATATTTAACGAATATAGAAAATGTAAGGTATAAATTTTAAAATCAGTTAATTGTAAACACTTTAACCAGAAACTCTTGAAACCATTAACCTAAAAACCTAGTCTACTAAACCTAAATCCATTAAATCCAAACCCACAAAACCCTGACCTATAAAACCTGAACAGAATCCGGACCTCTAAAATTTAAACCAATGAAATCTAAACCCAAAAAACCTTAACCAACGAGACTCAAGCCCATAAAACCTAAATTATAAGATGACATGAAACCCAGAACTATACAACCCAAACCGACAAACCTAAGTCCATAAAGCTTACAAGAACAAAACCTAAACCTATAAGACCTAAACCCATGAAATCCTAAATCCATAAGACAAATCCACAAAACGTAAACCCATAAAACCTAAATCTATAAGACCTAAGCCTATAAATACCGAACCCACAAAACCCATAGCCATAAAATCTAAACCAATAAGATTTAATTTCATAAAACTTAAATCCATAAGATTTAAGCCCATAAAACATAAATCCATAAAACCTAAACCTATAATACCTAAACCCATGTAACCTAAACCATATGACCTAAACCTATGCAACTTAAATCCATAAAACCCACAAAACCCAGGCCCAAAAAATCTAAACTGATAAAGTCTTTGGTCTGGATTTTGTGGATTTAGTTTAATTAATTTAGGTTTATTAGGTTACGTTTTTAGGCTTATGGTTTCAAGAATTTATGGTTGAAGGGTTTACAATTAACTGGTTTTAAGATTTATACCTTAATTGTTTTTATATTCGCTAAATATTTTTCATATTTTGTGGTGTCAAGTATGGAAGCATTTCTGATTGTAGTTTGTAAAAGTATCTATTTAAGATATCGCCAGTTGGGATCTTAAAATATCGCAATTGGTGCAGTGACATAAGAAAGCGGGCATAATTACGAGTAAAAAATTAGGATTTTTTTATTAAAAAAAATCACAGTATATAAAAATAAATTCATTCGAATCGAGCGTTTCAAAAATATTTTAATTCTGCCATGTTTTTATCCTTTTGCCTTCTTGTGGACACACTTTTCTGTTACACTTCCTTGATGCTATTTTCATATAACGACAACTTGTGGTAATGGCAGATATATCGTTTCAACACTATTCCGCATCATCCCCTAGCATGATCTTCGGGTCCTGCTGATTTGAGAAAAGACTATTATTTCACACGAGTAAGTAAATCTCTTAAAGTAGTTACTTCCAAACAGCGTAATTGCAAATTGGGTACTCATGGTCGTTATCTAATTAACTCATTCTCTCCCCCTTACCGCACAGTGTAGTATGTTTTCCTTTAACCAAATTACTTTTCCTCAGACATACGCATTACAGGGTTCGCAGTAAGAAACCAAATTAGGGGTTATTGTTCTTGTGGGGAGCTATAGAGAACGAATTTCGGGTAAAATTCTATTAACGATTTCGTGAATAGCATCGAAGGAAATTATTTGTGACACTATTAACATGTACTACCGCACAGGCGGGGGACGCTTCCTATTAGAAAATATGATTGATTTTTTTCTTCCTAATTTAATATTTATTTCATTGTCGCCACAAGTTTCCAATGTATATTAATTACTTATAGCCCAGTCTATGGTGGCCACAGAAACAAGTAACTAGCAGTATGGCTGTTTTTTTTTATAAGTACTTCAAAGTATGCAGATTAATATAAGAAACAGTTCATTGGTCTATCGTTTTTCCAAAGTCCAAAAAAATTTTGAAAAACATTTTGATTTTCGAAATTCTTTAATATTTAGACTGATGAAGATGGAGGAAAATAAAAAATACCACTTTATAGAGAAAGTTTTTTTCAACAAAAAAGGTACTTTGCCTCTGGAACATTATTAAAACTAAACAAATTTGAATGAGACTTTTTTAAATGTTGGGGGAATTACACAGATTAAGAATCGCTAAGCACAATTTCATTTGGTTACAAACGTTTTCCATTTTTAATGATTTTTTGTATATTATAAGAAAATAGCAATTTTTCTGGTTGTTTTCCGGTGTAAACCTCCTTTGATCGTTTAATATAAAATTTGATACTGTTACAATATGAAGACGAATATTCAAAGAGTAGACCAGGGATATGAGAAAAATGGTTGAGTAGTCAGGGATCTGTAAAGTTTTTCATAAAATTTGGGTGAATTTTAGTATAATATGTGCAAAACCCACACACCATCAGGTGAGGTTTTTTAATAATTAACAATAAAAGTCTAAAATAACCCCAAAATATCACTTTTTTGCCTACCAGAAAAAAATGATAATTTTTATTATAATGTGAAAGTAACCAACTTGTAGGGAATAAAAAAACCTTCAAAATGGCGGTTTTTAAAATCCGATACGATAATTTGTTGCCCGGGAAATTGCAAAACAACTGTCAAAATTCGATTATTACTAAATAAACAATAAGTTCTGCAAAAGTCAACCTACGACTTGGATATTGCACAAATAGTTGGCTTTTATAGTCCTTAAAATGTGATTAAAATTTCAGACCGATTCATCCAATAGTTTTTTCAAAATTCTAAATGTTTATCCCAGATGCATTATTTTTGCAATACCCTGACACGCAAAATTACTAAGATATTTTAATTCTGCGGGTGTCATATGAAAGAGAAACACTTCTTTTATTGGAAGAAATTATTTTATTGCAAAAAAATTGTTTTTTACCACTGCAAAAACGTACCACAAAAACACTGTCATTTTTGTCTTATAAACAATTAGAATAAATTTGTTGCCAGTATATTTAGAGAGATTATTTTTCCACATTCGTAAAACTGGAATTTTTACACAAATTAGAAAAAAAAGTTGCTCTAACTTAATTTGGGGCAAAGTTAGACACTTTTTTAAAAAAATCACAGCTACTTTGTTTATAACAATGAAGATTTCTAATAAGTGCCATATCGAAGATAAAGAGCTAAAGTTTCTATGTGAAATTTTTGAGGACGACAGCATTTCTGAGAATGCTCCAAATAATGACTTCGATACAAGATGACAGTGAGTCAGTGGAGGGGGAACCTACAAATCCACGAGCAAATTGATAGAGCAAGTTATATCTCTGGAACTTGTTGGCCGATTTTGTGTTTTTTGTTATTTGGGGTACCTTCTTGCGTACATCACAAATATGCATTTTGTTAATAAATAATTAATTAAATAATTAATAATTAATCCAGTAATTTGTTTAAACATTAACAAAACCTTTTTTTTGCAAAATAACATTTCTTGAAATTTTTTGTAATGGAACATTATAGGAATGATTAAATATAATTTTTTAATAAATTAATATTGCAATTAACTAAGTTATAAATGTAGGTTCAATTTTCTTCTTATTAATAAATTAACATTTAAATAATTGAATAATTTGTTTAAACATTAACAAAAAAATTTTTTGGATTCACTCCGTCGTACTTTACTTTGAGGGTAGGTTTGTCGACTTAAAATAAGACAAAAATTTCATATAAACATGGGTCCGCAAATTTACTATACGGAAGGTAGACGCGTTTCAAGATGACTTTAAATAAATGGGTTTCTGCCAATAACTCTTAACTGCTTTGAAGGAGAGGGATAAGTTTTGTGTGATAAGTTACTACTAAAGTGCAAAGAATTATTCGGTAATACAAAAATATCCAGAAATTAACCGAACATTTTTTTTTTGATAAAAATGTCATTTTTTGAAATTTTTATTTTTTTTTAATTTTTTTGCATTGAAGTAAGATCTAATATTTATTTCTACATGTTAATGTATTCAATGTTTGAGTAAAATTTGACAATTCTTACGTTTGAAGATTGAATTTATTCGCTTGTTTGCTCGTGGAAGATGACTTCATGGCTTTAATAATTTTTTCTAGACAAACCATAGCACGGACGAAAAAAGTGCAAAGTATCTTTTTTGTTGAAAAAAACTTCTTCCATAAGGTACTCTTTTTTATTTTTCTCTATCTTGATCCCAGTCCAAATTTTTAAAGAATTTCGAAAATCAAAATATCTCAAAATTTTTTTGGACTTTTTATATAAAAAAGAATTAGCCATATTGCTAATTACTTGTGCTTTTGGTGCAAAATTACTTCCAATGACTGGACTATTAATTTTAACCATTCTTAAAATCTGCAATAAAATTGGCACCTTCGCCATTTTCTCGACTCCAATTATTTTTTTCAGAAAAGTACAAATTTAAGCATTAATTTATAAATCTATTGATTTAACATATCAGTTTCTCAGGTAGAATACATAATTTTCCAGTAATATAGATTAACCTTTTATCAAGGTTTTATCTACAGATTTGTAAACATTTTAATAAAAGCTTCAGGAAATACGAGTCCTATTAATGTCTTCTACAAAAAGGTTCGGTAAAGAAACTCATTTGAAGTGACGCCTGACGAGAAACCAGTCACAAGAAAATTGAAATTACGTCCTCGGGTATTGTGCCCGCAACATCCGGCCCCCATATTGTTGTCTTGCCGTTTCGACTGGCGTGGCTAATTAAAACTATCCCGTACATCTGCCTTAATTAGCACGGTCCCCACTCGCGTTGATGCATTCGCGATGGTTTACCATTAATCATCGTTTATTGTATTGCCCGTAGACGGGCTGGTCCTATTCCGGCGCCGAACCGATGGTTTTTGGTTCGAGAATTTCGCCTCGGACAAGTGTAATTGAAATTAATTTCTTATTCCTCGGGAGTATTATCATGTTTCCTGGCGCGGGCTGGTCGCTAATGAGTGTCGTTGTGTGTAAAGTTGTGAAATTGGGTTTCATTGTTTTGCGGGAAATGATTCTGTTGTTCGCGTTCGTGACGCTTATTCGTCTTTTTCGGGCGGCCTTTTTGTCCGTCAGTCACGTGTAACTTGTATTTTAATGGCTGCGTTGTTTGGTGCTTGTATATGCAGTCTTCAATTGTCTCTTGTGTTTTATCGCTATTTGTCCCTCGGAAAATATATATTTCAACTGTCAAATGAAACTATTTGAATAAAAAAATGTTTTTGCAAACGACACTGTAAAAAATCACTCAAATTCACTCAATTTTACTCAATAATGTATCAATTTCTGTCCCCAACCGATTGAGTGAAATTTTCAGTGTATTAGTGTCCAACTAAAATATTACGAGTGAAACTATTGCAACAGATGTGAATGAATTTCTGCTAACTATCAACACTGTACAAAATTTCACTCAAATTTCACTCAATTTTACTCAATAATGATTGAGTGAAATTACTCTATTAGTAGATATGAGTACAACTGAGTGAAACTAGTGCATAAAAAATTAGTGAGTTTTACTTAAATCCGAGTTACTGCTAACCAGGGATGGGCGTTTACGCGTCGACTTTAATTGTCGACGTCTACGTGTAGACTTCGCGTAGACTATGTAAACAACGTAGACTATGTAGACAATGTAGACAAAGCGGAGTTTGCGCTCTAATTTCAGTTTAATCTAACCTATATTATATTTGCGTTACATTTACGTATGATCTATTTTGTGCTGTACTCAATTCATTACTCAACTTTTTCTGTTTGGCTGTTTTTACATAAACATAAAATGAGCGGACGTAAACATAGAACATAGACATAGAAATTGACCAAAAAAATATCAAGTTAATTTAGGGTTGAAGTCAGAAAGTTGGTTGAGGGTTTGCTTAAAGAATACACTGTGTTTGAATTAAAATTTTCTTGGTAGCTAACGCTTAATATTATTCAGTCCTGCTAAGTAAATCAATTCTTTTATACAAACATTTGACAATTTATGGTGACTTGACATTCTTGACAATTATGTGTTAATTTTAGAATAATTTTTAAATTGGTTAAAATTTCACAGTTTTATAATTTAATCTCAAGTTAAAAGACTTGAAAGCTTGACAATTAAATAATACAAAATGTTCTATAAATTAAACCTTCAACCAATCTTCTGACTGCAACCTATTTTTTTTAAGTTTTGAATACATTATTTATTTCTCGTTATTTTTTTAACTACCAATAATGTTGATGATTATGTTATTATACACTTGTTAAACAATTTTAAAGAATAAAGTTTAATTTAATTTAATTATGTATTTTTATAATGGGGTATTTTCTTTCAATCGAAATGAAAGTGAAAACTTTCATTTTTGTATACTTAATATATATTTTTTTATATTTTTTAAAACAAAAATTATTATAAAAAAAATTATATAAATATATAAATTAAGACAGTCAGTAAAAAACAGTTTATTTAATTTTAAAATTTTAGTCTCCATTCGTGACCTCATTAAGTGAAAACTAGGGAATATATATAATACTCATATATGTATAGAGGTACATATACCAATAAATACACATAATATTTAGTTTGAGAAAATGCAATAAAAAACATTATCTTGTGCCTCTGCAAATATTTACAGAAATATGTTACCATTTATCGTTTATTGAAAAGCTCAGCTCTATATGATCTGTATTAAAATCTTAGATCTTATATATTTACATAATATGATCTAGGATTGAAACAAAAATTATTTTGAAAGGGTACCTATATTATAAATTAGTAGAAATATTTAATAAAATTTTTTTTTATTAATTTCTGTAACTCTAACACCTTTAGAAAAAATAAAATTAACGTGTTCTAACTAAACTAAAATATCTACACAAAGTGTTCTTAAAACTTAATCAGATATTCCAAATTGTTGCTGACTTTAAAAATTATAAAATTTTCATTAAAGATTTATGCGACATATCTTTATTTAGAGATTTTATAGAAAAAAAAATGTTGGTCAATCTGACCTGACCTAAAACTATCGAGGAGGATAAATGTGATCCGAATAGTTCTATTTGCACCAGTGGCGTTCGTACGAGAATGCCACAAACTTATTTGTTAAAAAAATGGTACGTCACTGACTTTTTCCCGTTTTGATACTCTTTTGGAAATCCGCCATCAATTCTGAATGAAATTGGTCTCTTCAATTTCTTTCGTAAGATTCACCGTTTTTGAGCAAAAAAAATAAAACATTTTATTGCAAGTTGTGTATTTTTAATTTCTATTGATACATTATCTAATAGGCTGTTGTGAATATTTCTAAATAAAATACAACCAGCATATTTCGAGTCAATATCTTTAAAACTCTTTAAAAAAATTAATAAAAATAAATAACACTTTGTATCTCGGAAATGAAGCATATTTCGACCTACGTTTATATGAACTTTTTTTCACAAAATAACCACCCCCTAAAATATTTCCCACTTATTTACAAACACCATGTATGGTGTTGGCGTGTACCAACCTTTCTAGAGGACCTTGTATATTGCGAAAAGTTTAGTGATGTGCAAATATTTATCTACTTCTCACTGTAAGATTTTAGAGTAGGAAAAATAATTTTATAGATATAGCACAGATATTTACTCTAGCTATTTATATTTTTTTATATTTTCACAATGTAGCAAAGTATCTAACAAACGGAAAAACTAAGAACGGAAATTTAATAAAAGGAAACTTTAAAAATATGCAAAAAATATTTTGCATTTTGAATGGACGTAATTTGAGATAGTAGGCTTTGAATGATACTAATTATAAGCTAAGCTAGATTTTTAATAAAAAGTGTTGCTTCTAAAAAACATCAGCTGATGATGTTGTTGTCTTTGTTTTAATGGGCCACAGTGTATTCAATAAAACTGGAAAAAATATAATAAAAAGTAACTGATCGACATGCTGATAACATAAAAATTGGTTATTTCCATTAATTTTTTTCCAGTTAATGTATTTTTAAAAGCTTTGTAAATTATACTGCGCCAGTAATATTCTCTGTTCCATATTTAAATATAACTAGACTTGATATAAATATTATAAAGGAAAATATAGTATCACAGCACAATTGATTGTGTTTGTAAAAATGTTTTAAACGTCAAGCAATTAGACAAGTATAAGCGTACGCTGTAAAAAAATCAGGGTGAGTGAAAGCAATAAAGGTTCGGAGTGAGTCAATTGAGTGAAATTATTCAGTATATTTTCAATCAATATCGAGCATTTTGATAATTTTACTCATATTGTTTCTGTAATCTCGACCACAGTTGATAGGGGCCCGTTAGATGCTCTAGAAAAGCGTGGTCGTCTTGGAAACTGGCCTTAGCCGGCGGCGGAGGATCTCAGTTGGCGGGTCTCAGCCAGGACAGCGAAGTCAATTGATTTCAATCTTAATTAATCATTTATGTGTGATTTATTTTTGCACTCAATATTTAATTAATTAAAAACAGTAAAAAATGACTCAGTAATAGTTAAATTTAAATCATATTAGAGAAAAAGCCAACTCTAAATTGGTTTTATATACTCGGAATAGAGTCAAAAGTCGCTCAAACGATAGTTAGCAGTAACTCGGATTTGAATAAAACTCACTCATTTCTGATGCAATAACTTCACTCAGGTGTACTCATAGTAAAAGGGTGAAAATTTCACTCAATCGGGTTTGGACAGAAGTTGATACATTATTGATAAAATTGAGTGAATTTGAGTGAAATTTTTTTGCAATGCGAAAACCGTAGTATTCCCACATTTTTCTTTTAATAGTAGGAGATTCGACTGTACATTTTTGATTTGCGATATCTGACTAGACTCAATTATTTGTTTGAAAATCTGTTTTATGGAACCCGCNAAAGCTTTGTAAATTATACTGCGCCAGTAATATTCTCTGTTCCATATTTAAATATAACTAGACTTGATATAAATATTATAAAGGAAAATATAGTATCACAGCACAATTGATTGTGTTTGTAAAAATGTTTTAAACGTCAAGCAATTAGACAAGTATAAGCAACCTTTATTGCTTTCACTCACCGTGATTTTTTTACAGCGTATGCTTATACTTGTCTAATTGAAGTATAAGCATACGCTGTAAAAAAATCACGGTGAGTGAAAGCAATAAAGGTTCGGAGTAAGTCCATTGAAATTATTCAGTACATTTTCAATCAGTATCGAGCATTTTGATAATTTTACTCATATTGTTTCTGTAATCTCGACCACAGTTGATAGGGGCCCGTTAGATGCTCTAGAAAAGCGTGATCGTCTTGGAAACTGGCCTTAGCCGGCGGCGGAGGATCTCAGCTGGCGGGTCTCAGCCAGGACAGCAGAGAGGCCTGCGCGAAGTGAATTAATTTCAATCTTAATTAATCATTTATGTGTGATTTATTTTTGCACTCAATATGTAATTAATTAATAACTGAGTAAAAAATGACTCAGTAATAGTTAAATTTAAATCATATTAGAGACAAAAAGCCAACTCTAAATTGGTTTTATATACTCGGAATAGAGTCAAAAGTCGCTCAAACGATAGTTAGCAGTAACTCGGATTTGAGTAAAACTCGCTCATTTCTGATGCAATAGTTTCACTCAGTTGTACTCATACTAATGGAGAGAAAATTTCACCCAATCCGGTGTGGACAGAAATTGATACATTATTGAGTAAAATTGAGTGAAATTTGAGTGAAATTTTTTTACAGTGTATATTATCAGTTTTGTATTCTTCTTAGTAAACTTTTAAGTTAATTAATATGTAGCAAAGTTGAAACACATCGTATTCTTCTTTTATTTGCGCTGTAATTGTTAAACTCCTTAATTAAAATCTAACAAATATGCACTGTAAAAAAATCGGTATGAGTGAAAGCAATAAAGGTAGATTGTGAATCCATTGAGTGAAATTGTTGAGTATATCTTCCCTCAATATTGACCATTTTGATAATTTTACACATTTGTCATACTAAAATTGAGTACTTTCCCTCAAATATAGATACCCGTTAAATAAATTATGCAGATAAATTCGTATTTGGGGTACTTATATCTCTCAAAAAATTTTAGTTGTACTCATACTAATAGAGTGAAAATTTCACTCAATCGGGTATGGTCAGAAGTTGTTACATTATTGATAAAATTGAGTGAATTTGAGTGAAATTTTTTTTGCAATGCGGAAACCGTAGTATTCCCACATTTGTCTTTTAATAGTAGGAGATTCGACTGTACATTTTTGATTTGCGATATCTGACTAGACTCAATTATTTGTTTGAAAATCTGTTTTATGGAACCCGCCAGCGGAAATTATTTGTTCTGGCGATATGTACCCTCTCTCGTAGGGCGAATTCATTTTATTAATAAGGGCTTAACGTAGTTCCGTTGCCGCTGGCCATTGCAAATCATCTCCCGGCACGAACCCAGTGATATTATTAATAATAATCCTCTAATAGGGAGCCATATTAATTAACCCCCGGGACAAGATAGTTTTAATAAGCGTTGAGCCGTTGAAACCGTGGAGCTGTGCGGCTCTGTGTGTGTGTTTATGCGGGGAGTCCGTGTACGGGGTGGCCAGTTTCACTTGACTTCACGTCAGAAGTGACAGGTTATTACTCGGTAGAACAATAAAATACTAATTTGTGGAAGTATTTAAATTATTCCAAATGAATAAAAACGTAAAAGTATAATTTTTAATACAAATTAGCTTAACTTTTATTTAATTTGTAATGATTTTCGCTGCAAAACAACTTGATGGTAAGTAACTACTACACACGTGATGGCTGCGTACAGTGACTCCAATAAGGAGTTAAACGGATTGCACTTTCTGTGAATAATGCGAATGCACAATCATGCACAACAGTTATGTATAGATAGTATTATTTACAGTTGTAATAGTTGTCGAAATTAAAGTGTTAAACTGACAGTGAGCGCATCTACTTTTATTAATTGGACACTAACAACACCACAGACAATGACATCACCAAATAAAGGACCCTTAGATGGTGATGTGCTCTCTAGTCGACTCAGTTTCTTCCTATCGACGCATGATGTCAGATACGAGATGCAGACCAGACACCGCCACTAGATGTCAGTGTTTATGTCTCGCTGGCACTAATTTACTATAGAGTGACAAAAGATCGGATATACAGGGTGTTCCAGATAGACCTTCAATTAGACGTTTCTGGAAAACTACGCGTACTGGAATTCTGAAAATTTATGTACGGGGGTTTCTCCTAATGTTCTATCGATTGAAAATATTGGCGTCGCCGTGGAACTTCCGGTTCTACCGGAAGTAGACGTCAACTCGCTTATTTCAAATGGAATGTACTATTTTTTATTTAATTTTTGGATTCTACATCGAATTTTAAGGTAAGTTTCATAACCTTACTTTATCCTTAAACTCAATAGTTTTTGAAATATTTTGACTTTTTCAAAATTTTTGAAAAAAACATACCTACACTTAATCGGTTCTATCTCCTCCAATTTTTAAGATAGGAAGCTGAAATTTTAGATGGTCAATACCAAAACGTGTCCAAATATCTGGAATATTCGAAAGTTGGTGCATGTTACACAGGGCGTCTAAAAAACACGGACCAATTGTGTCAAATTGAAAGTTTAATAACTCGCTTATTTTAAATAGAACACCCTGTGTTTTATAATGCCAGTAGATGCACCTGTTAATTCTCTTTCCATTGGTACAAGCATTCCCTATACCTAAATCCCACCGATTTTGAGATATTTGAACATAAGTACAGAGACGAATATAATTCGACAGTTAGCTGTAGGTTGGCTGTGGAAAAACATTTAAATGTCACCAAGTGTCATTACATTACTTATTTAGCAGATTTGCTGTCGTTGCCGTAAAGCGAATTTGTCGATTTTCCAAGTGTTTTCAATAACATTCAATAACATTAACATCTACAGCTGTCGGATTATATTCGTCTCTGTACTTATGTTCAAATATGTCAAAATCGGTGGGATTTAGGTATAGGGAATGCTTATACCAATGGAAAGAGAATTAACAGGTGCATCTACTGGCATTATAAAACACAGGGTGTTCTATTTGAAATACGCTAGTTATTAAACATTCAATTTGACACAATTGGTCCGTGTTTTTTAGACGCCCTGTGTAACATGCACCAACTTTCGAATATTCCAGATACTTGGACACGTTTTGGTATTGACCATCTAAAATTTCAGCTTCCTATCTTAAAAATTGGAGGAGATAGAACCGATTAAGTGTAGGTGTTTTTTTCAAAAATTTTGAAAAGTTTATACACCACTTGGAACGTAAATTGGGATTTGAATACAGTTTTTAATATCTAGAAGGTCTTTTTAGCACTACACAAGTCATTTTACAGTTCATATACACATATTACTCAACAAATTTTATATAATAGTTGATATATTATGGGTTCGACATTAATTTTAATTCCACTTATTGACTAAAGGTATGATAAAGTTTAGTTTTAGTTTATTGCTTGAATTAAATTTTATAAGTGTAATTCCTTCTTTCTCCGTCGATAAACTTGTCAAAAATTCTAACTTTTTTCAAATTTCCTTAAACGTTTGCTCCAGTACGACATGACTTTACAAAAGTGTACTTTATTGTACTTTCTAACTTTTCTATGATAGTTTGGTGCATTGTTCAGTCCATTTAGTTCATAAATTAAATTCTTTCCATTATTTTGACGGATTGATTTATTTCATATAACTATTTTGACGATTTACCCCGACGTGTAGTCGTCGTGTGTGTACCCAGAGTGTGCCATTGTTATCGAAAACACTTGGAAAATCGACAAACTCGCTTTACGGCAACGACAGCAAATCTGTTAAATAAGTAATGACACTTGGTGACATTTAAATGTTTTTCCACAGCCAACCTACAGCTAACTGTCGGATTATATTCGTCTCTGTACTTATGTTCAAATATCTCAAAATCGGTGGGATTTAGGTATAGGGAATGCTTATACCAATGGAAAGAGAATTAACAGGTGCATCTACTAGCAATATAAAACACAGGGTGTTCTATTTAAAATAAGCGAGTTATTAAACTTTCAATTTGACACAATTGGTCCGTGTTTTTTAGACGCCCTGTGTAACATGCACCAACTTTCGAATATTCCAGATATTTGGACACGTTTTGGTATTGACCATCTAAAATTTCAGCTTCCTATCTTAAAAATTGGAGGAGATAGAACCGATTAAGTGTAGGTATGTTTTTTTCAAAAATTTTGAAAAAGTCAAAATATTTCAAAAACTATTGAGTTTAAGGATAAAGTAAGGTTATGAAACTTACCTTAAAATTCGATGTAGAATCCAAAAATTAAATAAAAAATAGTACATTCCATTTGAAATAAGCGAGTTGACGTCTACTTCCGGTAGAACCGGAAGTTCCACGGCGACGCCAATATTTTCAATCGATAGAACATTAGGAGAAACCCCCATACATAAATTTTCAGAATTCCAGTACGCGTAGTTTTCCAGAAACGTTTAATTGAAGGTCTATCTGGAACACCCTGTATAATGGCGTGCTCGTCAGCCGGCCCTATATCGTCCTGCCTGCACATGACGCCAGTAAGGAACTACAAACTTTCTTTTTAACACGAATAGTAGCTGTATAAAGGAACACAAATATAACTATATAAAGGGACACAGCTATATAGCTATATAAACGGACATAAAGCTTTATAAAGGGATTGGCTATGTGATAGCATCTATATAAGAGACATAATTAGTAGCTATATAAAGGGACAGTTTAAGATAATCATGATACGCAAGACGCAAAATGTGTAATTTCCACACTTACGTATGATACGAATCGTGTTTAAAAAGCCAGTTTAAAGTCCGAACGTGAATATTTAGGGAAATATTGTATAAAAATAAATGTTGTGATTTCTGCAATTTAAAAAAAAATCAGAAATAGTAAATATGTTGTCTGTATAACCGTATATAAATGGTTTGGTTAGTTTGACCGTTTTATCAAACTTGCCATGACGTCAAAATGACACCTCCAAAGTATTTTGATCAAAATCTTTGATTTTGATTGTACAAATTTGACGGAAATTTGATAATCTGACACTGGCCTTAATAGTTATTTACACCATAAAGGAGGTAAGTATTATGTACCAGTCGAGAACGATTTTGCGCCCGAGCGGAGCGAGGGCTGACAATAGAGTCCGACACTGGTAAATTATACTTAACTGATGTGTGGTGTATATAATTTTATATGCTCCCACAGTTCTTTATGGTTCATGAAATAAGATTAGGTTTTATTTTTTGACATTTCTTAATCAATTCATTTTGACATTATTCGAAATCTTGCAAAGTCGCCTTGGCTGTTTGGATTTTGTCGTTTCTAAGGTGTTTATAAACATAAAAGTTGCAATTTTCAAATAGAAAGTGCAGCAAATGCTGCCTGTGAATTTTTATTGCCCGAGAAGACGAAACAAAAGATTGCCAGAACAAAAATACTGGTGTTTCTGAAAAGTCACTGCTAGCATATTTCATGGAGAAGTCAAGAACTTTAAAGTCAACGCCGAGTTTGTGGAGTGAATACTCAATGGTTAAGACAACTATTTTCATAGAAGAGAACGTGGATATATCAAAATACCCCAAGGTGAGAACATTTTTGAAACGTAAGAATGACGGCTATACAGGGACACCTAAAAAGTCAAACGTTTTTACAAGAGAACAAGTCAACGATTTTCTCGTTCAGGCACCCGATAACAAATATTTGCTAATGACGGTAGTGACGGTTTTAGGCATTGCAGGAGCATGCCGTTCAGATGAGTTATGCAAACTTACTTTGGACAACGTCAATTTCAAAAATTTCGATGGCATTATTATAGTTACAATTCCAGATTCTAAAAATGGTATGTCACGTACGTTTACAATTACTTCTTGTCTGGGTTCTGTTTCTCACCTAGAAACTCTCAAGAAATATATCAAGATTAGAATGGAAATTAAAACTGAAATTTCACGATTTTTTATGCGCTATCAAGCAGGAAGTTGCAGCAACCAACCAGTCGACAAGGATATCCTATCTATGACTCCTAATAAGATATCACAGTTTTTGAAACTAGAACATCCTGAAACATATACAGGCCATTCATTCCGAAGAACATCGGCAAAGTTTGCACAATTGTAAAAAGTTATGTTGCTGAATGTGTAAGTCTAGTTAATAGTCTATTTACTATAGTGAGAGTGGATAAAAAATATTAAACGGGTGTTCGGATTTCAATTAATATAAAACGTTATTTGTGAGGTTTTGTAGTATACATATATATACATTTGTCAGGAAATATTCTTGAAACGTAATTCTATTCGACGGACAGACGTCGACAGTCAGCGATCCGACTTACCTGAGCCACCCTGTACCGGCGGCGAACACAAATGGGCAATAAACCCATTCCAGAAACCAGAACGGAGCTATCAGTAATACCGGAATAGCCCGGCGGCCCATAATGGACGCTGCATTATCGCTTTGATCGCCGCGGGCCGCGTAGTCTCCGCCTGAAAAGTGCATCGCATTTCTGCGATTCTATCCGCCAACCGACTGATTTTGGATCATGTTTCCGTCTGGTCGTAAGGGGCCATGGATTTGTATTTTGAAATATAGTCTTTTTATCCCGCCTGTCTATTCCAAACCTGCTCAAACTAGTCCAATTGGAGGAAGGAAAATATATATAATATACAGGGCGTGTAAATAATCCTGGACTAAAATGGAGTTAATTTGGTTAAATAAATAAAGGGTTCTAAGGTATTCGTTTTCAAGCTATATAGTTTCCGAAATTGAAAAAAAAAAAGTTGTCACATACCGAGTTTCACTGGCGTAACCTCGACCCCGAGTAATTGGGTTGTTGCATAATTCTCCAACAACACGCTTTCTGTTGTTCGCTTGTAACCTGGATACATCCTCTGGATGGCACTTTTTTACTAAGTCTTTCAACTGAGCCTTTCTACACACATGTAGTATGGATATTCTCCTGTATCTTTATCACTATCTTTTAGACTTTGCTTTGCCTGAGCATTTTGGTAGATTTCCTTGGAGCAGATTTTACACTAGATTGATGATCGGTGCGTTCGCAAAATTTTTTAACAATGTTTCGATTACAAAAATCTTTATTTGGATAATTAATTAACAGTATATATTGTTATGTTTTTGTTGGTGTTGTTTTTTTTTATTGAATATTACTTACATGGGTGCTAACAAGAACTTGTCCTGTATTCAATTGTATTCAGAGCTAACTCCACATCAGGGTGCGGTTGCAGGGTGGGTATGTAATTTTTTATAAGTATTGAAGTTGTTAGAAATAGAAAATTTCAATTTAGCATTTGACAAAGAAGTTATATTAGAGTTTTTCAAAATATTTTCAACAATTTAACAAATTAACTTATTCTACGTTATATTTAGAAGCTTATAATTTTCCCCGTTATATTTGTTATTGCAATATGATAATTTTGATTTATAGTCAACTTATTTGAATTTTGAAAACTTTATTTAATTTTATTTTTATTTGAGATTTGTTACGAATTCGCTTCGATTGTTATTTTATAATTGGCCCATTTTAAGTATATATAACTCACATTTCGATGTAAAGTAATGCTGGTTTCATTATCGCATTCCGGTATCGTAATTCTTTCCGTGTCTGGCAATATTCCTCGCTGTCAGCTGGACCCCAACGTTTCGCCTTCCACTTGATAGAAATAGCTCGAACGTAAACTGCTGTTGCAATTTTCACTGCACTGCACTATTTTACTTTTAAAAATTTTATAATTTTCACTTTTGATTGTTTGGGATTTGTTACTATTGTTCCAGTAAACATGGGGTTTCTTATGATAATTCGAACTTATGGAATTTATGCACTTCTTGGCAGATGACATTTATCCTCGTGAATTTTATTTGACGTTTTGTAACTTGGTAACTAAATTCACGATTTGTTTATTTAATTTAACTTCATTTGTTTATTTTAGGCGCGACTCGACTATGTTTACTGCTTGGCAAATTATGAAAGACTGCATGCTACGAGCCTTTTTTATAAACTAAAGACAATTGAGGTTGTTACTATGGAAATGTCATATTAAACTTTTCAGAAATTTTTAATTGGAATTATGATTTTATGCTTGTTTTTGCAGCATGACTATTACATTTTCTGATTCTATACATTTTTATGCACACTTTGATATCTGTTTCTTTTCCCTACGTTCAAATTTAAACATTCTATAAATTTTGCCTATTTTTGTGAATTTTGACTAATTTGTGCTATCTAGCTTAATTACTATGCCTGTAATATTGTTCAATGACATTAATATTTACTTATTTTCACTCTTATTAACAGTCTTTTCCTGTTTGGATTAGTCATTAATTTAAATGTTTTTAGGTTTACCGATTATTGCCAACTTCTAAAGTTTATAACACTACGTGGAACGCAAATTGGGATTTGAATACAGTTTTTAATGTCTAGAAGGTCTTTTTAACACTGTACAAGTCATTTTATTGTTCGCATACACATATTACTCAATAAATTTTATATAATAGTTGACATATGGGTTTGACATTTCGAAAATCGTTACATGAAGTTGTACAAAAACATTAATTTTAATTCCACTTATAAATATTGACTAAAGGTATAATATAGTTTAGTTTTAGTTTATTGCATGAATTGTATTTATAAGTGCAATTCATTGTTTCTCTGTCGATCAACTTGTCAAAAATTCTAACTTTTTTCAAATTTTCTTAAACGTCTACGCCAATATGACATATGACTTTACAAAAGTGTACTTTATTGTAGTTTCTAACTTTTCTATGATATACTGGTGCATTTTTCAATCTATTTAGTTCATAAATTAAATTCTTTGCATTATTTTGACGGATTGATTTATTTCATTTAACGATTTTGTCTTTTTATGCTATAAACTTATTAACAAATGTGCTTGTGATTCTACTGAGTACTGGCGAGGTATCCAACCTGCTTTTTGAATTGCAGAGTACCAGTACCAGGGTTGACTTTCGATCACACATCATGACAGCTTTGATTTCACTTTTAACCCCCCCTCCTCCCGATTTTCCATCTCCGGAGGTGGATTGCATCTGTCTTAGCTTGTATTTCGTCGTATTTGTGAGATTGTTTTTCCAGAATTTTAAACAGAGTTGTTGTTTTATGGTCTTATCTATGGAATTTGTTAGGAATATAGGCGAATTTTTGCTGAAAGATTTTCTAATCATGCAACTCCAGATTTGAAAACTTCATAAACAGCCCTAACTGCGGATGACCTCTCACTGTTAGAATACTCGAATTAGAAAAATCCATATTAAATAATATATTAATAATACTCTCTGCCACATTCAACAAATTCAAGCCTTGTTTCAAACTAGTGGTGTCGCATGAAACTAAACAATCGCTAAATAAGAAGCAGTTTAGTGACGTTTTTAACAAATTAAGACGAATACATCGTACACTTTCACAGAAAATTATGGCACTTCGTCAAGTGAAACTAAATAGTATTCGTTTTCTTTATAAGTTTTGAAATGCTGCCTATGTTAGGAAACATAAAACAACGGTTTGCCTTCAAACATAAGCACACTTCAGACACAAATTGAGGTGGCCAGAAGAGGGCGCAAGGTAAATGCACACACACTTAATGTATAATGAACATGTAGAAGCTCTCACAAAAAAGCTTTTATCGACCTTCTCCCAACAATAAAAATATTCCTTAGGCATTAATTTACTGGAACAGGAGCTAATTTCCCTGAACTTGCTTTTTTGAAAAGGAAAAGAATTACATATATTAATGATTATTTGTTTTCTTACATAAAAAGAATATTACAGGATAATACTAATTTTACGCGCTGTACAGGGTAGGCCAAGTTCGACAATTGTGGGGAGGTTTCTCCTATTTCTCTAAAAGATAGAAAAAATGTAGCTTAAATATGACTGGCTCGATTTTCGAAAAAAAAATGAGTACTGAAAAACTGTCTCGATATTTTGTATTAATAAAATTGTTTAATTCTTTACTCTTATTACAATAGTATGCTTTGCGAATCAGATAATAGAGAATTCCAACAAACTACGTATCTACAGAGTGTTCTATTTTAAAATACATATGTTTGGCTTTTTGAAATAGTACCTCTAATCAAATATATTCCACAGGTTTATAAAGATATCAAGGATATGCCACAGGTTTTCTTTTTTTATATATAAAAGGTATTCAGTTCAGAAATTTGCTAATAATGATCTTCTTCATCAGTCAATTTTTATATGTAACATTTCGTCTCTCCAGGACCGTCATCAACTTATTTATCTAAATTTTTATTTAGATTTCTTTGTTTATTGAATTATCGTACACTGTAAGTGTCGTTAGACCCTGTGAAATCCATCTAGTTATTTAAACTATTATGATGAAAATGATTATGCTATTCGATAGAGGGCAAAAAGTGGCCATGAGAAAGTGTCCTTCTTTTTTCAATATCACCTCAAACAAGGCTGAAATGAAACAAAAACCAATTTCCAAAATTTTGTTTTTTTTTCAAATATTTCGAAAACTAATCATGTTAGCCTTGATTTTTTAGAGGCATAATGTTAATCCCCTAATTACGCAACTGTGCCCCCATTTAAGCTACTTCGTACCTCTTACTGTTTCCGAGATCCCTGTAGTGAGAAGCGAATTTGTAACAGTCTGTATTATCAAAAAAAAAAAAAAAATTAGCATTGAAACGTTATTTTTACAATATCTCTCCTAATTTGAAAGTTCATCATTTGCAGAACACGCTGTATAGCCTGTTGATTTCAACACGGTATATCCTAATTAATCATTTATAAGTGGTTTACTTTTGCACTCAATATTTAGTTAATTAAAAACCAAGTCTGTGTAAAAAGAGACTCAATAATAGTTCAATTGAAATCATATTAGAGAAAAAGTCGCCTCTAAATTGGTTTTATATACTCAGAATAGAGTCGTCACTCAATTGATAGTTTGCAGTAGCTCGAATGTGAGTAAAACTCATTCATTTCTGATGCAATAGTTTCACTCATAATCAGTTGTACTCATAGTAATAGAGTGAAAATTTCACTCAATCGTGTGTGGACAGAAATTAATACATTATTGAGTAAAATTGAGTGAAATTTGAGTGAACTTTTTTTTCAGTGTAGAAATATAAGCCTAAAAGCTTCTAATGACAGACAACTGTGATGCATACCTCCTTTGTTTTTTATACAAGTTTTCGCGTAAGAGCTCTTCAAAATGACTTTATTGAGCTCTTATTTCACTTTACCAAAGTTTCCCCTACTTTCCGATCTAGATCAACAAAAATGCACTTTCCGAGTTAAAAAATTATCGGGAACAGACACTGTCTAGAGCGGCAACATAAAAAAATACCTTATACGCTAGACTGTAAAGTGAATCGCTTATATCATTTATAGAAAGGTTAAAACTGAAGCAGTACAGATCATTTAACAATTTAAAACAAACAAATTAATAAATTCGAAGGAAAATGCACCTCATTCGGTGTCATGTACGACGATCAAGAAAAAAAACTCGAGTGATCCCCCGAACTGGCGGCGATACAAGGGGTACATGCATTAAACCGGGTCCGTAAAATCTTTTAACCCTCGAACGTCCATTTTCCACTCTGATTTTCAGCGTCGATCGCCCAACAGCCGATTCCCCGGCAATAAGGACTCGCCGTGCATGCGGCCACTCATAAAAAATTAACGGCGGCAGCTCCCCCGAGGCTTCCGATGACAAACACAGATTCCCATCTAATTTCGATTCTGTGGGGTGGACCATGGGAGCAGCCGGGGGCGGGACGTCTGCCCGGTTGGTCCCCGGGTGGACTCAGCACGCGTCGGGCGCGTAATGTCGTTAGTTTTATCTGAAAACTTGGGTTATTTCTACTAATTAATGTTGTATTAATTTATAATCGTTAAACTGTAATATTACACTGAGAAAACTGTTTAATTTAATTAAAGCAGGTTTAGTTTTATTTTGTGATTAGTGTAGTTTAATACAGTCAACAAAGTATCAACTTGTTGTAACCATATGATTTATTTGGTTAATAGAAACTAAACCCACGTAACTAACTTTTCTGCTGTATAACTTTATCTAACTTTTTAATCTTTGTCAAATGAATCAGCGTAATAATGTATTAAATAGCAATACGGGACTGCTGGATTTGATTATTACGTCGAATGATAATGATTCCAACGCTATTCAGGGATTTATCGCCTTTAATGAAGAAAGATGCATATCACTTCGTCCGGCCTCCTCCTGTCCTGGCTGAGACCCGCCAGCTGAGACCCACCGCCGCCGGCTAAGGCCTGTTCTCCTGGCGATCACGCTTTTCTGGAGCATCTAACGGGCTATGCATCCTATCAACTGTAGTCGAGATTACAGAAGCAATATGTAAGTGGTGCCATCTTTACCGCCCCATTCAAATTACTCGAAATTAATGTACCTACATTTAAACTCACTCAGTAATGATTTACTCTGAATTAGGTACAAGTGTGCCAAATACGAGTTTACGTGAAGAATTTGTTTAAAGAGTACCTATATTTGAGTGAATGTACTCAGTTTTAGTTTAAATATAATCACAAATGAGTAAAATGATCAAAATGCCCAATATTGAGTGAAAATGTACTGAATAATTTCACGCAATGGATTCACTCCGAACCTTTATTGCTTTCGCTCACATCGATTTTTTTGCAGTGTAAATTTATAGGTCATTATTGCAAAATGTACAAATAACTTACTGGAATATGACGATAAAGATACTTAAAATTGGATATAAAATCGAACAAAAATTTCAAAAGGCCAGGTGAGTCTAATATCAGGAATGATCCCAATCAATTTTAGAATTGTATAAACTGTAAAAGTTCATCAAAGATTCCTGTAGTATTGTCTTAATGAAATCGATTCATTTGCTTACCCACAAGACATAATTGGAAGCCTATCCCACTCTAATATTGTGATTGATTTCAATGACAATACTTGGGTTGGTGTTAATATTCTAAGATCATTTTCAATTAAATGTGTGATATCAGAAAAACCAGTTTGAACTATCTTACAGAACCATTATGGCAGATTTATAATTTAATAATAATCTTGTCTAATTAAATATAAACTTTGTTTCAGTAAATTTTATGTTTATAGTAGTTTACTAGTATACAGGATGTAAGAAGTTTGACTGCCATTTCTTCAGCATGAAATAGAGTAATCATAAATGAACAAAAAAGTTGTATATTACTGGGGCGTAAGATTAACAGTTTTCAAAATACAGCGAGTATTAATATTGGGGAGTTTCATCACAACGCGACAACGTGACAACAGCGCTTAACCTGCTGATGCACACCACGTGTGCACGCGGCAGACTTGTCCTACGGAAGAAATGTAAACGACTATTATTGTGAAACATTTAGTAAATTTCAAGACAATTGTTTTCCAGTTTTTAAATAGACAAAGTAAATGTATCGATTTTGTAGTACGAAGATAGTGTTGTGCTTACATTTTAGTTCGAATTTTAGTAATTATGAATTTGAAAAATTGGTAGTTAAAGTACCCGAAGATTCACGTCGTCCAAATAATCATACGTATTAAAAATAATTTAGGGACTTACCAAAAAGCAAAATTCAGTAAGTTTTAAAAGCACAAGTACAAAACAAACTATGCTCAAAATGTCCAACAACATTTTAAAAAAGCAAGGAAAAACACCTCAAGAAAAGGAAATGGTGGTACGCAAAAAACACTCCGCCACAGTCGAATTCCATATACCAACTGAATTGTGTATTGGTGGACTTAGCTTAGTATTTCGTGTTATCCGCCGCGCTGTTGTCGCATTGCATGAATTTTATTGAATTTTAAATTTATTACAGCGCTTATTTTTTAGAATTAAGCACAAAGAAGTTCAAAAACGTGACAAACATTGTATTTTATGGTATTCTATGCACGCAGTTATGTCAATATTCCTTAATTAATCGATCTTTTGTACATCAAGTTGGAGATTTTAATAATTTTTTATCGGAAATGGTTGAGTTTAGGACCCATGTCATATAAGGCTCTTTTGTTAATTTTAATATATTCTATCGTCTGTTAAAATTAAGGCAGCCAAACTTTTAACACCCTGTATAGCTGAAAGTATCTAACAATTATTTCTAATATACAGGGTGATTTAGAACTTATCCAAAAAAAAATCTGGATGTAGAGGGGACCCTTACAAATACAATTTTGTAAAGAAAAAATCAAAAAGGGCAGTTCGAAAATTATTTAAAAATACACTTCTCCACGGCACTGGAAACTGGTCCACTGTAAAACCTGACCTCGCACAATGCGACCGGCATGACGGTGTGATAAAAAACGGACAAAAACTTTCGCAAGGAAAGAAATATGTAAATAGAATTTTATCGCACCTATTTATATCGGAAAATTAAACTGCTTTTGCCTTTATTAATTAATAAAATTAATTTGTGTTTTTAAATAATAAAATCATTTGACATACCCGATGTTACAACAATTGTTCAAAATTTTATCCACGGATGTGTAAACACATTTGGGTCCGTTGTACTCAGTTTCTACGAACTAACACAAATGTTGTCTTGTTTCACCATAACACAAATGCTTCACCATAAATTAAAACGATATCCATCAACTCCGAGTACAGGCAAACCATTTTTGACACTAACTACCCATTTTTGACACTAACTACTAAAAACATATTGTAAACGCCACAGATAACAGGTAAGTATCGCAACGACGATTGCAAAATCCGAATTCAGTATTCGGAGTTGCTAAGGCCATGTGGCGAATGACGCTAGAGACTACAGTTGTCCAGCTATGTAGTGGTTGAATGTACTATAACATCAATTTTTTTTTCTCGAAAACTCTTAAGGATTTTACAAAATTTTTTTTTACGATATTGATTCCATTTTTCATGCTGCATCTATTCCCAAATTTTTTTGGATAAGTTGTGAATCACCCTGTATATCTTTTCTAATATATTCTTCGTTCTACGAAACGGGCTTACGCCACCGGGATGGCCGGCAACGCACATCCTAGTCCCTTTTTAATCCGGTATATAGAAGTGGGCCCGTGTCCTAGACATTTTTACCCTTAACACGATGTCGCTCCGCCGCACCGGGACTGGAACTCTCGAGGAGGAGGGTCGGGAATTTCATGTTACTTGATATCGTAGCGCCTCTCGGTTTGATTTGTTCCTGCTGTATTTGGTGGATGTCATTAATCCTTGTAACTTGAGGACGATTTTTTTCCGATTGAATATCGCGCGCCGAAGGGTATCTTACACGTGTTTTAATTTGGATAACTTATGAAATCGAAAGGTGAAGGCGGATCTTACTGCGTCACGCCAGTGGCGTCTGCTGACGTTTCGAGAAACTTGTCGCTGTCTTCTTCAGAAGGAGTTCGGAAACTGTTTCGAAATTTCTTCTAGTTGGCGTTGATTTTTTTATATATACAGGGTGATTCAGTGATAATGTCATTAATTTTAAGGGAAGAGAGGGAAAAATTATTAGAATACGAATACGCGATTCAAAAATTTTTTAAAGTGCATATTAACGCTGAAAAAACATATTTTCAAATCATTATTTAAACCCCTTTTCGGACCGCCCCTGGCCGCTTCCTTATAAATATTTATCGAGAGTGTATCTTCACCTATCGTAATATTTGGACACTAACCTAGTTTTTAGTGCGTATTTAATACGTAGTGAACGACAAAGGCTAAACAGATATTTTTACCTGGACAAATGAGTAAATAAGATATTTTTTTACATTTTAAATATTAATAAGTATTATTTATTTAATAAAACAAATGTATAACGTTTTCACTATGTTTTATAATCGAATATGACTTTTTAGTTCAATGTTCATGTTCAGTTAATTATTCAGTTTATAGTACGTATACCTTATTATGTGACTTATTTAGTAAAGTTGGAATCCGCTGCATTTTGATTTTGAAGCCAATTCTGAAATTCAAGACGACTCAGAAGCGGCAGAATCTCAACAAGCTGACCAAAAGTAAAAATATTTAGAAATCGATCTGAAATTTGTTACTCGGCGGTTTTTGGGCTAGTTGATTAAGAATTTGGAGTCAAATTTATAAAATTCAGTGTGGAGCATTTAATATAGCCATCAGAAGTAGAAAAAAATTGTAAACAGGGATTTTCCGTGTCGGAGGTTATGAATTTAAAAATTATGAAATACAAAATTGCGAAAATAATATGACAAACATAAGATATCACTCAAATAAATAGTCGTTAATTAAAAATTGTTTATTTACAGTAAAATAATTATTTTAAAACAACATATACAGGATGATTCACAAATGGTGACCAACATGAAACCTCGTATTCTTTGGTGAATTTTAAGGGGAGTCTTTCTTATAAAGTTTTTATCTATGACGCTTCGTTAAAAATATACAGGGTTAAACTTCAAAAAATATTTTAATTTTTTTAAATAATTTAACAACTAGTAAGCGAAATAATTTGAAATTGGCGACATGTATCTGCTGGCTATTTTATTTTTGTTACTTAAACTGTCAGCAACATAACTTTCTGCAATTGTGGCTGATTTTCACCCACCATGTCTCTTGATTGCTAATACATCAACTCCTGTATTAGCCAGTAACGTTGCCGATGTTCTTCGGAATGAATGGTGTTTGGATTTGGAATAATAAACTTCTTGCTGCTTACACTAGTTTAATTTCTTTGTGGACTGTATTCTTAGACTGATTGAAGTGCTTACTTTCATCGCTTATTTCTAACTAACTCTCCAAAGGCCTGCTACATGGCTATTTATAATGAGTAGAGGTACGCTAGGTACCATGAATATTCTCGGAAACTCCGAGTTACCTGTTTTAGGTCCAATACATTAAATCGGTTTATTGCAAATTACAGGAACCGTAGGGTTATACGATAATATCCTACATAATGGTATTAACAAGTAAACAAGTTGTAAAATTTACCTAAATACAAAGAAGTGCTTAATACTAAACTTACAACTAAGTGATTAAGATAAATCTTATATTTAGGTATACACAGGATTGTACAAATGGCTTGTATATGTTTCAGGATGTTCTAGTTTCAAAAACTGTGCAATCTTATTAGGAATCATAGAAGGGGTATTCTTGGCGACTGATTGGTTGTACATCTACCTGCATGATAGCGCATAAAAGCGCGTGAAATTTCAGTTTTAATTTCCACTCTAATTTTGATATATTTCTTGAGAATTTCTAGGTGAGAAACAGAACCCAGATGAGAAGTAATTGTAAACGTACGTGACATACGATTTTTAGAATCTACTACAATAATGTCATCGAACTTTTTGAAATTGACGTCCAAAGTAAATTTGCATAACTCATCAGAACGGTATGCTCCAGCAATGTCTAACACCGTCAGTACCTTCATTAGAAACAACAACAACCTTAACAAACCTTAGCAACAACAAAATCCAAACAACCAAGGCGACTTTGCCAGTTTTCGAATAATGTCAAAATGAATTGATTAAGAAAAGTCTAAAAATAAAACCTAATATTTATTTCATGAACCATAAAGAACTGTGGGAGTAGTTAAAATGTTATACACCATGTTTAAGTATAATTTACCTATTAAAAAACTATTATATGGCATTTTTTCGAGGATTTATGCTTTTTTTACCCTCATACTTTTCCTAACCTCAAAAGATGACGTCAATGGAAAATTTGAAATTTCGAATATTTTTTAACTTATCGCTCACCTTTCGTCTGATTACCGCCAGCTGTTTATTTACCTCCCCCCCCTCGGTTTCATAGAAACACCAATCCAGCCCCGAATGAACCGAAGACAAAAGCAGATTTTCGGTCGGATGCGACGCCGCTAATTGTTCGCAATGGCGGAACGGCGTACCCCAGAGCGGAATCCGCATTGTCGTGGCGCGACAATAAATTTCCTGAGCAATAACTCCGGCGAAACAAATTCGAATCGCCGCCCTGTCAATGCCTATTATTATAAATCCGTTCGGGATCGCAGCGACGCCATTGATTCGCGCGATACCTCCCCGGAGGTCGCACGTACCGTGTACCGGATTCGGCTGATGGTAATCCGTTAAGTCAAAATCGGATTATTGATTTCGCAGAGAGTGCTGTTTGTATAGGTACATGGTGTTCCGCAAAATGCCGAACAGCGCTTCCCGTAACCGGTATCGAGCGTTGTCAGTCAAATTTCGTCGTATTAAAAGAAAATCTGACTCTACTCTACACGGAGAGAAAGGTACTGTAAATGATAATAGAGCAAATATAATGTTTTTCAGACGTGTTTCACAAACGGTTACCAAAAATGAAACATGCTTTGGTGAATTTTGAGGGTAGTCTTTCCTATAAAGTTTTTATCTATAACGCTTCGTTAAAAAGATACAGGGTGTTAAACCTCAAAAAATATTTATTTTTTTTTAACACAGGACCACAAAAAAAATCGACGAAAGGTCTCCTCGGCCAAACCTATCGTATTATATGTTTTTTGGCTCGCTGAAACCGAATCTGCAACTCGTTTGGTTCCATCACGTCACAGTTTTTTTCTAATTTCAAGAAATAGCTGAAAAATGGTAGAATTCAATAAAATCAACCCTGCAACCTGTTAAAACCTTATAACTCCACGTCCTTATGATCCCGAACTAGCTCGACAAGCCGTAAAATGATAACTCGCAACCGTAAAAATACATAACCTCAAAATTGGATGAGCCCAAATCCCAAAAACCCAAAATTAGCACCGAATAAACTTACACATAGGGCACAAACCTTCATTTTTAAATAGTAAACTCTTTTAACCTAAAACCAGATTCGGTTTCAGCGACCCAAAAAACATATAATACGATAGGTTTGGCCGAGGAGACCTTTCGTTGATTTTTTTGTGGTCCCGTGTAATTTAAAAACTAGTAAATGAAATAATTTGAAATTGGGCACATATACAGGGTGATTCAGTCATAATGTCATTAATTTTAACCACGTATTCGGAAGGCTTAATAAAGACAGAAAATCGGAAAAAAAAATTTTTTACTCGACTTTTAAAAATGAAGGAAATCAACCCATAACTCCCGCTACGAGGGCTGCCCTGCCGATGCCCGGATGCTCGGAAAATTTTGTAACGTAATGTCACGAACAGTTGTCGGCTAAAGGAACAGCGTTGCCAAGTTCAGGTTCAAGCTCGCCAGGTTAGTATTTGACATATAACCGACCACTTCGTACACTCGATGCACCTGGGCGACTACAGCTACTACGAAAACAGCCGGTATTTTAGATTTTAAATTAAATTTGTTGATACGATTTTCCTTTGATAAAAGACCGACAACTTTTTGCTACTACACTCGTATTAGTCTAGGGGCTAGGGGCCAGATAGGTTTCCGTAGCCAAACAGAATTCCACGGCTGCAAATAACTTATTTTTAAGTATTTTGACTTCTCGAAACCAAAAAACTTGGTGGCAAAGCCTGAAAGTGGTCAGTTTAATTGTTGTTAACAAATTGAATGTTTAAATGGCTGTAAAAAGTTTATTTTTATAGCTAGTACAATTTTTTATCTGTTAATTATTACGTTTTCTCACAACAAACATATATTTTTTTGAAAATTAAAAAAAGATTAACTTTAACCAAAGTTATTGCAAATTTAGTGCAAATATATTACATTTTCCGTCTCTGCGCGCACCAATTTTACCATATCTCTGGTTCAATTGGACGGATTGAGACGCACATCTCATTTTAAAACTTAAACTTTATTTTACAAGATAGGTAAGTTCCATTGATTAATTAATTTATTTAAAAATTAATGGCAGCTTAGAAAGTTGTGGAATTTCAACGAAAATGTTGGCTTTATTGGTTTATAAAACTTTTTTTGTTATTCAATTTTTATGAAAAGCCAAAAAAGTTACCGGTTATTGTTCCTCGCATCCTAACAATGATTTCATGCCTTGCTTGATTGTTAGAATGCAAAGAACAATATCCGGTAACTTTTTTGGCTTTTCGTCGAAGTTGAATAATAAAAAAAACCTTATAAACAATTAAAACCGGCATTTTCGTTGAAATTTCACAACTTTCTAAGATGCCATTAATTATTAAATAAATTAATAAATAAATGGAACTTAGAACCAGATATGGTAAAATTAGTGCGCACGGAGACGGAAAATGTAAGAAATTTGCACTAAATTTGCAATAACTTTGGTTAAAGTTAATTTTTTTTAATTTCCAAAAAAATACATATTTGTTATGAGAAAACGTAACTATTAGCGAATAAATTGTACTAGCTATAAAAATAAACTTTTTACAGCCATTTAAACATTTAATTTGTTGATAACAATTAAACTGACCACTTTCAGGCTTTGCGACCAAGTTTCTTTGGATTCAAGAGGTCAAATATTTAAGAATAAGTTGTTTGCACATCTGGCTCCTGGACTATATGGTGCACGTGTGCAAATTAAAACTGGGTTAAAAGGTTACTGAACCACAGGTTACCCTAGGTCGGAAACACGACGTACCGAGTTGTTTATTTGTCTCCGTCCCATTGTTTTTTTATGGAATATACAAGTCTCTCTTCTAATTGCAGTCAATATTTAAATACTGCATACAATTTATCCTCTCTTTATAATTTATCTAGTGAGTGTTGGTTTTTTATGACATTATTTCTGTAACGAAATTGAAATGGTTATGAAATGAAATTTAAATTATTTGAACTTTTGGGGTTTTGTAACTTCAATATTAAATCTTATTTAAAGTGAAACAGCTAATTTCTTTGCAGCCATAATAGTCACATTTGGTCAGATGAAACACACTACTACCCGCACACTACTCGTCGGTGGTATAGCTTTCAGAGGAGATTCGGTGTCAATGTCAATGGCGATCGTTTAATTGGGCCGCATTTTCTACCTGAACATCTGAATGGGCCGCGTTACTAATTTTTAGTAGAATTGTTTGAAAACCTTCCCCTTCGGGCTTACAGCAAATGTTGTTAAAATATTAAAATTATGATGCTAATAAAAACTGATTTTTGGCAAGGCATGCTCAGACCTCGAGGTTCTTGCTGGGCAACAATAACAATTTAATATGTTGATTGCATAAATAAAAAATAATTTATAGCATTTTAAATTATTATTGGTTGACGTGAGCAAAACCGTTTATTTATTGTCTTTATATGAGCGAAAATATATAAATATGGCAACGTTGCATCTAGGGCGCGTTGTTCATAGGTTCATATCGTAGCCGTGCATAATATTGTGACGTCCGCCGGTCAGTAACAGCCTGAAAAGGGGGTTAAATAATGATTTGAAAATATTTTTTTTCAGCTTAAATATGCATTTAAATTTTTTTTTAATCACGCCATCGTATTATACTCATTTTTCTCTATCTGCTCTTAAAATTAATGACATTATGACTGAATCACCCTGTATTTATGTAAACATTGTATTGTGGCATATTTTTCTAAATAAAATAGTATACCACTGTTTTACGGTAACAATCATGATATTTTCGGATTCGTCTTTCAATTTACTACAAATTACTACTCTCTTAGGTTTTGGGTTTGAGGAGCATGAAGAAAGGTTTCACCAATATATTAAGGAAATGGAGCACCAAGGCAAAAAATCTCAAAACAATTAACTTGAGAGTTACGGACTCAGAGTTATAGCTTTCTTCTTTAATCCTATTTGTTAATTAAATTCGGGTCAAACGGACTGCGGATTCGGATTCAGCGACCCCAAAAACATATGGATACCATGTTATTGTTTATTGTGGGACATTGTTTATTAATACAATAATTTTATGTCAACACTACTTTATTATTAATAGAATTATGTTTGTAAAGTAATTTACTAAAATGAAAAACGCAGTAATAGGAGATGTAGCAGTCGAGGTGTACAAGACGCGTCTCATGAATTAAGTTTAATCTATTCAGCTGTTGATTCGAATCCTAATGAATATCAGTATACTCGGAAGGCATTTTCAAGAACTACCTACCCTTAAAAGAAAAAGAAAAAAAATCTGTCTTAGAGTACTTTTTATTACTAAATCATCAAGAGGAACTTATATTTATTTAATCAAATGATTGGTTTAATTTCTATACCGTTTTCTCAGTGTTCGATTAAAGTTATGCATCCTCCATCAATAATCGCCGAATTTTTAGTTTCTGTTTGAAGTTTGGTAGAACTAAAGTGTCAGTCTCGAATTGTAGTTTTCACAATCGTTCGGTGAAACTTAATAAATTAAATAATACGTTAGCTGCTTCTAATTTTCTTATTGCGTTGTGTGCTCCTAAGCATTTGTAAAACTCCTTTACAAAATTAATTGACAATTACTTTATCTTTTATCGAGTTGTTCCTAACTTATTCCTTAGACTTTATATAACACTAATTTAAAACTTCGTAAGAAAATTTTAATTGAGTTATGTTTTTGTTCCGCTTCCTTTGTTCGATAGTTAGCTGAAGTTTTACGGTCAATTTGATATTGACGTATAGAGAGATGTGTGTATTTTTCCTTTTGTTTGCTGATACAAAAATAATTTGCCTTTATAAATAAATATGCCCCGTCCTTTTGAACATATTCGACCATTAGAATTGCGTAATTAGACGGAAAACTTTTTACAGAAAACATGCTGAAGCCATTTAGTTTTTTGTATCCCTGCATATGTATATTGTATATATTTCTCGAAGAGGTTTTTTACGAAAATTGTACGGTTTCACTTTAAATTAGGATGGGTGTATACTAGACTACCTGATTTTTTGTCAAATTGAGCTCATCTTTCTTTAGCCCAGTCGAATTACAGTTCGAACGTAAAAAAATTTATGTAGGCATTTTATTGCACTTCATGACAGGGAAAGGTGTGTAAAATGATACTATCAAGAAACTAACTCGAAAGAAGTGAGGCTAAGTCGAAAAATTGCAAATAAGCGGCAAATTTACGTATTTTTTTACCTTTTTACTGTCCATGAAAATCTAGACGACCTATAGGAAAAATTTCAACGAGTAGAAATTAAGTTGCTCTTTACAACTAACAAAATAGAATATGCAAAACGGCGTTGTCCCAGGGTCAGGCAAAAGCTGCTCGGGAATTCGCTCTTTTGCTGTACGTCTTTCCTTTATTTAGCGTAATTAACTTTTTAAATAAACAAATTTTACTTTTCCAATTTAAATTAATATATCTAAAAATAAAATAGCAAGTATTAGGTATTAAATTGTCTGCGAGTTGGTTAACTTATCAAAGCCCACTAGAGAGATGATTGCCTTGAAGTTTAAAATAGTTTCAGTTTTTATTAGAACTTCCTGCCGGCCGAAAAACCTCCCGACATCGATTTCCGATAGTTCTCGATGGTCAGGTCGGTTAAACTTCCGGGTGGAAAAAAGGCGGCCTGAAAAATCTTCCTCCGACTGGTCACGATCTGTCGCTAGCCGGACGAATGCCTCTCTAATGCCGGGTCTGTAAACCCATGCACCGGGCGTCCAGATAGAGCTTATACCGCAAACTCGACGTTTTTGATTTGAGAGCGGAAAGTGATAAAATTTATAAAACCTCGCATATTACTGTGCGTTAAATATTAACTTTACGCACGCTGTACATTACGCATAAGTTTTAGGCACTAGTGCGTAAAGTACATTTTTACGCACTAGTGCAAAAAATAAGTTGCCAACTAGTAGATAAGGTTAAGTGTGGATAAGGGTAAAAAATATGAAATAAAGTGATATACTGTTTCCGACTTAATTCAAGTAAATTCAATAGTAATAAGAAATATAAGGAAAAAAATACAAAATTAACAAAAAAGCTAGTTTGCTACAAAAAATTTATCAACGCGATATCAAAATTTGAAATTAATTACATTATTATCTTATTTAGTAAAATGAAGTACTTTACGCACTAATGGAAGAGTTATTTGAGTAGGCCCATTGTATGGTTCTGTTTAAGAATTAACCACGTTAATTTAAAAATCAACTCTTGCAAATATCTTCCCTGTCCTCCAGTACTACAGAGCTAGCTTTCGGTCGGTCTAAATGGCCCGAAACCCAAGGTAATAAGACTGCTGATTTTGACGAGGCGCCCGCACAATGGGGACATTTATTGTCCACGCACACTACTCTCGCCAGTAATTACTCCCCTTCCAGCCATTATCCCTACCCGTAAACATTCCGGGATGCCGGATTTATCTTGCTTAATTCGAGGCAAATTGCGTAATGTACGTGAAAGAAATGTGTAGCGATGAGCGACCTCTGTGCAGGAGGCCTTGCGTTAGCGTTGGGACCGTAATGGCGGCCTGTAAGATTGAATGTCGGTACAAAAGAATTTAAGGAACTGTTAACATTGTTAATGCATTTTTTTCATCAAAATATACTTGTATAAATAAGAAATCAATTCATTTAAAGTTTTTGTTACTAATGCATATAAAATATTTACTTTACGCATTCTGTACATAACGCATAATATATTGCTAATGATTGTTCAATTAAAATTTCAACATTATTAAAGAATAATTCATAAATTAATTAAAGATAACGGTTATGAAGACAATATATGAACTTCTGCAAATTTTGCAAAAAATATTTTTACGTCCTAACAAAAAGCATTTGTTTTGACTCTTGGCAAATGTCTAAATATAACATATTGAATAAGTAATTTTTAAATTTAAGAAAATGGAATTGAGTGTTATATAATGCGAAAAAATACTACTTTTTGTACACTGTACATTACGCACTGTATAATGTGTACGTTACAAACATTGTACATTACGTATGTTGTGCAGTACCTACACTGTACATTATGTAATTACATACGCTGTACAATGCGTGCACTGTACATTACATTATGTGCTCTATACATTACAATAAATACACTATGTACGTTGTATATTGCATGACATACATTGGATATGCGCTGGACATTACCTACGTTGTATGTACATTACATTACGTACGCTGTACATTACATTTTGTTGGCTGTACTTTACGCTCTTTTGCGATAAAAAATAGATTTAATGTACCATGACGATGGCACGTTTGTGCGAGTTCCCTGCCGCATGTTTGCCCTTTTTATCGATTCTAATTTCGAAACGTATGCCCCTTGATCATTTCTTAATGGTACGCATTATTCAAATACCTCGACGATGGAAATGGAAATGTTCCGTGAACAAACCGAATGCTTTTTGCGCCCGCCGAAATGCTGCTCAAATTACCCGTATGCATATCCTTTTGATGCTATTATGTTAAATCAAAATATATTAACATTTAACATCGATAATAGACGGAGGAGCGCGGGCTATGTATAGACGTATGGCGTAATATTATTACCTAGGACTAATATTTGCCGGAGGCATGTTGATATATAAATTAAATTATGGCCTGGTAGGTCCTTAGATGGCGGGTTTGACGAGACATTTGAGCCTTTAATTCAATAAGGTGCTGGAAAAGGATTCTCCTAGGGTACCTGGTGACGCTGGAAACTGGATAAAATTAAGGTACTTTGCGGTTTTATTTTATTGCTTGTAATAGGAACTTAGTGGTAATTTCTATGAGTTAAACCAATTAACTGTTATGGGTTGTCCGAGAAAAATTGGATTATATAAATGTACAGGGTGGTACGTTTGAGCGTAATGTACCATGCGTAAAGTATCACGTACATTACGCAGGACATATTTAAGATTGTTTACGTTAAATAACATTTTTATATGTCTAGACATTAGATATTGCAGATATGAAACAGGGAAAAAATTAATTGCAAGCGGGCGATCTCGAGGAAATATATTTTTCCACGCGGGGCGCTCTCCTATTGTGCAGCTAGCAATTACGTCAAGAAGCCTAGACAATGCCGCCTCTATTTCATAGCAGCCCGATCCTCCGCGATATATATCAACTTACAAACACTCTATAACTGTTAGAGCCCTCTCGACATCTTCAAACAATCCAGTCCCGGAAATTCCTGATGTTTTAGATAACATATCGGTTTGATATCATTCGGTTGGCCGCACCGGGGTCTGGCTCGGCTCCAGGCCCCGCGCCCGCCCTCTCCCAAGATCACAGAAGGCTCTGTGTAACGTAACTCTCTATATGCAGTCGCAGCGGGCGGTATGACAATTGAACGCCGCGTGCAATTGAACCGGCAATCATAGCGGGCTAGGTGGTGCTGTTCGGAATAATCTGATATGTTGTGCTTTCGAGTGGTAGCAGGGTGGAAGACGAGACCTGTGCCGTGAACGGGGAAAAAATCGATTGATGTTCTGCTTTGATTGAAATTAATGTACAAGGCGGGCATACCTTGGAAAGTTTTTCAATAAATAACATAAAATTACTGATATTTACGTCTCCCATCATCCTTATTAGTAAAACACCCTGTAAATCTTCTTAAAAAGATGCGTCTTAAGGAGGTTTATCTGATTTGGAATTGACGAACAAATATTCATGAAAAAATTAATATAAGCTTATTAATATGAAGAAAATCCTCAAAAAAAAATCATGACTAGTTTGGATATCTAAAAGACTACTTTAGTACAGAGTCTTATGAGAATGCAGATTTTTTTGGTCTTTCCACTTAGAAGGCGCAACAATTGACGAACAGTTTCCACAGCAACTTGTACAAAGGAAACCGATATCTAAGGAACCGTATGATAGCTCGTAGAAATCGATTAGGTACTTGTAAGATACATAATTTATAATAATTCTCCTTCAAACTGCTATCGTTGACTAACTTATCCTCCATCTGCGTGATAGCGGCAACGCCGCGGTCTCGACGTAGCGTATTATTTAAAATTCGCAGGTGTTCAAACAAACAGGATGATCGAACGGGAGCGAGCGAACGCCGAGCCGAGCGCGCCAGCCAAATGCAACGTTGCCAAATCTAAAGGCTTAGTACTTTAGTCACTAGCCAATCTACAGAAACTTTCGTTAGACTTTAGATGTACCTCCGTACCCGATAAATCTCCTTAAATGTTTTGAAAGGGGTGTTTTTGAATTCTATTTATTACTTGTTGATCCTGTGTTTATTATTTATACTAACATTGTTGAATCTTTTGGAACAATTGCTGCTAATGGTATATCTGATAATAGAATGGTATTTTATCTTAAAATTTACTAATAATAAAATAGTGCCTAAAATTATTTCATACGCATACACTTTAATTTGAACGATTTTTTAAAGGATTTGTATAATGTCTCTTGATTTGAGATGGTTTATAAAAATAATCTTGATAAAAAAATTTCGATTTTTAATAAATTTTCTCTTTGACAAACATGCTCCTGTAAGAAAAGTAAGGGTTACTAAACCTCGAGCTCGTTGGTTGACTTCTAATCTAAAATTAATCATGGAACAGAGAGATAAGGCACTTCAAAACGTACTCGCGAGCAAACTGATTGGTTACAATACAAAAATTTACGAAATTACTGTCTTTATGGTACGACATGATAAAAAGGGTACTTGGAATGTATTGCTTCTCAAAAAAAAATAGTAAACGGACTTGGAAAGCTCTTGATTCTCTCAATATTCGATCTTGTAAAAATTTTACTTTGCCACCTCAGATGGTTGACCTTAATGAAGTTAATGACTTTTTTGCTTCATTTTTGTGGAATATCTAATAATTGTGATGACCAAATTAATTTATTGAGAAACAATACTTTCCTTGTTTGTGGAAAAAGACAATCGGTTTGCTATACCCAAAAAAAAATAATCTAGAAGCGTTCTCTGATCTTATAATAATTAGTATTTTACCTGCACTTTCCAAAATTTTTGAAAGATTGTTGTATAATCAAATTTATGACTATTTTGTAAATAATAGTCTCTTACCTCAATCGCAATGTGGCTTCAGGAAAGGGTATAGTACCTCAACTGCTCTAATTACCGTCACTGATGATTTAATAAAAGCACAGGACAGGGGACTAGTTAGTGCTTTAGTTTTATTGGTTTTCTCTAAAGCTTTTGACACAATTAATCATAAGCTTCTTTGTTCTAAACTTAAATAATATGAGTTTGATGAACCGACTTGTGATCTTATTAATTCTTATTTACATGGAAGATCTCAACAGGTATGTGTTAATAACATTTTATATAATAGTTTAGAAATACTTTCTGGTGTCCTCCAGGGTTCAATTTTGGGTCCCTCACTTTTTATCATTTACACTGCTTCCATATTAGAATCGATTCCACAATGTAAAGTACAATCTTATGCTGATGATACTCAACTATATCATCATTTTGATATTAATGATCTGGATCAAGCATGCAATATTGTCAGCTCTGAGTTACAAACTGTAAGGCAATCTGATGAACATAATTTAAAATTAAATTCTTTCAAATCAAAAAATTTTTTTGGTGCTTAGAAAAAGGTACAAATATTAAGACTCAACTTTAATATTATAATTGATGCTGTTCCAATTCTTATTACTGACAATGTAAAAAATCTGGGAGTAACTCTTGACAGTAACTTACGGTTCAATCAGCATGTGAAAACATTACTCCAAAAATCTTATTCTTCGCTTAGATTAATTTATAGTAGTCATATTCTGAATAAAAGTTAAAATTTTATGTTATGTGAGTCACTTGTTCTTTCCTATTTTAATTACATTGATTATATCTATGGTCCATGCCTTAGTATACAAGAAAAAAATAGAATTCAATAAGCTCAAAATTCATGTTGTCGACTTGTACATGGATTAAGAAAATTTGATCATATTTCTATACAAAATTGTAGAAATCAAGGGGCTCAACATGGAGAATCGTCGACGTCACCATCTTGGCAATCTTAAAATGCATAAAATTTTAACCATTCCTTCTTATCATTCATTAAAAACTAAATTTGTTAAACGTACTAATGTTCATTCGAGGAATATCCGATTTAAAAATACCTTTACAATACATCATCGCATCGTAGTGCTTTATTTAAAAAATGTTTTACTTATAGCTCTATCACTATACAATTCTCTTCCTGAAAATTTTAAAATTTTTAATATTAACAAATTCAAGTAAGTATAAATTTAATTCATATCTATTGAGTGGACAGCTGATTTTATAGTTTATAGTCGAGGATTTTTATTTTAAACTGTTGGTTATTGTTAGGTAATTGTATTTTATTTTAATTGTGTTATTGTTTCTTTTCTGAGCGATTGTCTGCTGTTATTTATGTATTTTGAAATTACATGCTATCTCATACATATGGTTGAGTGTGAATAGCTTTTGCTAGACTTCGCCATGAGTTTGCGAATGTTTCCCTTTATTTTTTTCTATTTCTTTATTTTTATATTTACATTATCTGCTTCTAATAAAGACGATTTATTATTACATATTATTATTATTTGTATTAAAATACCTTCGTGGATACAGAATATTATGCAAGAAAATATTAGCTGTGAAGCAGTGTATTTCGTGACAAAATTTTAATAGAAAAAAGCTTAGCTATAGTTTCCAAATATTATTTTTTTTACTTATGTTTATGGCTTATGTATCTACATATCGGAACACCCTATATTAATATTTATATACACACGCTGACTACAAATATTGTGATGCTACAATTATGATAACTAGTTTTTGTTTTGTTTTGTGTATTTGTATGTATTATATTGTGTTGAGCGCCAGTGAAATGTTAGAAATTTTGACTATTAATTTAGAAAATATAATTTTATTACTTACCAGGCTAGCTTTCTTATATGATATCACTCAATTTAATATAAATTGTAATTTAGAGATTATTTGTTTTTTTTTTTATAAAGTATTCGGGATTTAAAATGAAATTCTATTTTACTTTTGATGATTTGACTGACAACTAGATTACACCTCTGTTAATTTTTGCATAAATAATTTATATAAAATTTAGTAGAACATGAGTTCTTATCTCAGTAGTCGATTCATACATTAAATTTTTACTTGTAATTGAATTTGCAAAAGAATTAAATAATATTGTAATCTGGGTTCAAATTTTATATTGATATAAAAATGATAAACAAGTTAATAAAATTTTCTAGTCCCTATTTAACATGCGCTAACTTATATCTACTCTACAAATATTTACTTATTATCTATCTATTATCCGTTCTTTCTTTCACTGTCCATGACTTCTTAAGTAGACACTTTCCTTCTGCAACGACTCTTCTGTCCTCTTCCTTCTATTCGTCCAGTCACTCTCTCCTTGTGGTTCTTGGTCCCTTGACTCTCTATGCTGGCTGGGATTTCTAGACTCGCCTGGTATCTCTCACCCCTTGTCTCCTTTATTCTTAGCTAAGATAATTCATATACTTTTTACTAATATGACCTTTTTTTATAGTTACGCTTTAGTTATCTGAATCTCCTTTCTCTTTCTTCTAACACAAATTCTTTTCTCAAGAAAATTTTCTTTCTGGTTCTCAGTAACAGCTTTTCACTTTTCCTTTCGTCTTCTATAATTTATTTTGCTTTTACTTGTACAATTTTCTTGTATTCTTTTTGACAATTCCTCTCTTCTCTCCTGTCTTATTTATTATTATTTTTTTTCCGTCTCCTTGAGTACCACTGCAGTCTTATTTTTAAATACAATTTTTTTTAATTTAACCAATTAGATTACTCTTAATTTTACATTTCTAATTTAACTTTTGCAATATTATTTAATTCCTATTTTGCTATATAGTACACTTATTTTATAACCCTTTTATTCATTTAGATTGATATTTTATTAAAATTGATATTTTACTTTTAAATTGTCATTTTGTATCTAATTGTCATCAAATTTCAAATCTGTTACTACACTGTCATTCTTTGACATTAATCTCTTTTCATCCCAATACTGAAACTTAAACTTTTGAAATTTTGATTCATCTCAATATATAACGATATAAATAACAAAGTCTAACAAAGAACTGAAAATAAAACTGGAACAGTGAGCCGAGTACGACTCTGTTAAGAGCCACGCCTCCCTAACTTTAGATTAGTTCGCCAATCAAGGCGCAGGATTTTGATTACGCTCCATGTGGACAGCGGCTCCCAAAATGTACGTTGAGTGAGATGGTTTTAAAACATTTATCACAGGATTATATTTCAGTGACGAGCCAAATTTTATTGGCTTAAAAGATATCGTATAATTTTTTCATCTAAAGATTTATCTAAGGAATGAACGCTGTAAGGCGATATTTATTTAACAAGATTTAGATGTATTAAAATCTTCACTCGTTTATCCCCGGCTAAATCATCTATTCTATTTGAAAATTCCCTAGAAAATTCCCATCAAACAAGTAAGTCCGTTATTAAACCAGGAGGATTATCTCATAGTTGGCAAATCCGTGCACCGAAGTTTCGCTAAAGTACGAAGTATTGTTTTGAGCACTTCCAAACAAGACGCCGAAATCCGATATTCATACCGTCTAATATTCTTATTAAAACTTTCCCTGGCTAGGCCTAAGAGAATCGCGAGCCGGCTGAATATCCAGTAATTAGTGTTGCGAGGGTAGGGGAGAGGCGTGCGACTCGGATTAGCCCCGGATTTCGATGTTTACCTAATTAGGGGAAAATAATTAAAAAAGTTGCGCGAAGGTTAATAAATCTGATGGGGTTTCTCTGGAAAATGAGGGAAAAATGACGCCTACGAGATCATTATTCGTTTCGGTGTAGGGTACGCGCGAATTTGAAGATTTAAATCATATGATAATCTATTTTGCTTTGTGCATAAAGTAATTAATTTTACGCACTACCATGGAATATTTCACTTTAAAATTTTTCTTTCATTATCTAAAAATTCTTGATTATATTTATATGTTTTATGAATTATGTTTTCTATTGATTTGGTTGAAAATAATTCATTTAATGGCTGAATTATAAATAAGAAATCCAAAAAAAATACTGCAAGTTGTAATATTTACACAAAGGTTGTATTTAAGTAATATTTATGAGGTAACAACATCTAAATGCTTTTCTGTATCACATTAAAAAAAAAATAGAGAACAATTTACTTCCCTCAGGCAAAATAAAAAAATTAAACTGAAAAACTCTCTATCAACCCTTGAAACCCATCAGGACTACAAAAATATCGGAAAAACATGTATGAAATCTAAAAATCAGATAAAGAACTTTGATCTGACTCGGAAAAACCCTGGAAATTAGTCGACGTGTTATATTCGCGAAACTCGCGTATTTTGGATATTCATATATTCAATCATCTCTTTCAACCCTTCAACTTCATGTGAACACGAGAACACCACCCCTAAAAACCTAAAAAATCAGTAAAAATTTTAGATACAGTGGAATTAAGTCACAAATTGAAACAACAAATTTACAATTGGGAGACAACGAGATCTACGTACACAGCAGGTAAGTGAATGACATGATCATAATGAACCTAAATGTCCTGGATATTTGAAGACAAATCAGTCCTATAATCGTGCAGTTCGTGTAACCATGTAAGCCCAAAAATACGCTACTATAATTTACATTTGGCTCTTTTGGATGTGGCCCTGAAAATTAGTCTACCTGCAATCCTTGTATAACTGAAATTTGTTAAGGCAGTTGTGAGTGAGCTGAACAAAATTAGCTCGGTTATAAAAAGACACCTAAAGATCACACTAAATCAGTAGAGAGGTTTTTAGTTATTCTTTTTCCTTTCATATGTGCATCACTTTTTAAAATCTAATAGTAATTTGTCATCAGACTTCATATTTATTTACTGCAACTTCTAGGTGTAGTTTTATGAGTGAGACCACTTTCTGGACTCGCTCACAACAGCTTTTGAAGATTTTAGGTGTACCATGATTGTAGATATATCCATTCACAGAAAAAGAAAAACAAGCTAAATGTAAACTTGTAGCAGATTTAGGAGATTCGAGGAGTAGAGAGTTTCTGGTATCCATCCAGAACTGTAGTATTACAGGACTGATTTTGTCTTCCTATGGAATTTAATTATGAGGATTCACAATACACAAATAGAAACATCGACAGTAAAAATTTTGTGTTTTCTTTGAAATTTGGAAAACAAAGCTGCTAGTGACATAATTTAGGAATTTGGATTCATAGACTCACTGTCTTCGCGATGTAAATTCATCACAGGAGTTTGTAGCTTGAATTCGTCGAATGCAGAATTTTAACCGACTTTTAGGTTTTATGGGATGGAGAATCCTATTGAAAGTAGAGTTTAGGCAGTTTCTTGGGGTAAAAATATACAGGATGCAATAATTGTATGATAACTCCAAAAAATCTCCGTGACTCGTGGTCATTAAGGGGTCAAGACGATTTTTTTAAATGGGGACCCCCGCTTTTTGACCCCGGAAATGGAAAGTGCGGAAAATGTTACGTTATGGTGGCGAAATCAAGATGGCGGACGAAATTTTTTAAAGTTAACCGATTGTCACCAAATTTTGTATACGGAGGTTTTCGAGATCGCTCATCACGAATCCGAAGTCAGATTTTCAAAATTCAAGATGGTGGATCCAAGATAGTGGATAAGGTTTTTTTTATTTAATCAATGGGGACCAAAATTTATATACGGGGGTTTTGTGGGTCACTGACCCCACATTCATGATCAGCAACCCACAAAAAGGCCGTATACCATCTTTGATGCAAATCGACCGATTTTAAAAAAATTCGTCCGCCTATCTCGATGCACAAACAACAACAGTAGTATCTAATTTGGGCAATTTGGTGTCAGGTATTGAGACAAGTAGGTAACTGCCAACGTCCTGTACGTCACTAATTTTCAAATTTGTCAATTTGCAGCATCGACAGGCACCAGAAACCCCATTATTAGTGCAACCTAGAATAATTCATAGTTCACTGTATACCTAACAACATGTAAAAGATAAAAGAGATATTATCTTAATCATTAAATATTCTTTATCGGAAGCCCCAGTCAAAAATTTATTAGAGGGTGCTAGTTATGCTACATTCGTATTACATTTTAAGTTCTAATTTTCTTGAGNAACCTTAAAAAAATTATAACCTAAAATGTAATAGGAATGTAGCGTAACTAGCGCCCTCTATGAAATATCCAAAAAATAATTAGACCAGCGTATTTGGCGTCCTTAAAAACCCCGGAATACCAAATTTCATAAAAATATTTCGCATCGTTTGGAAATTTTCGTAAAAATTCTATTTAAAAAAATTTTGATTTGGCGCTCTGTATCTCGAAAATAAGAGGAGATAGACATATAGTTCATAAGATAAAAAATTCTTATTTTTTGTCGTACTATCACTCCCTGAATACGGGAGGTCTTACTGAAACACCCTGTATATGAAGTTAACGAAATTGTTTAATAACTTAAACATTAAGATAAAACCATAAAAACTAATAAGAATCATCTTTACTATTGATTCTAGATGATGCTTGCAAAGACATAAAAAAATGGTAGTGTTTATTTGGTATTAGTTCATCGTTGCACAAACTAGTAAATCGACTTTTTTTATTAATTGGTAGTATAATATTGAATTCTACTTATTCTTTCTTTTTAAAATCATTAAATGAAACCTTTTCGCCTTTTTTCACTTTCATTAAAGCTCGTTTCCATTTCTTCCAACCAGTGAAATCTACAGTTGATATTTCCTGAGGACATCTTTCACTTCTGCGCAATAATTTTAAGGAAACTAGGACATATCTATACGAGGTTTGATCAAAAAGGAACAGGAATTGTTCATTTTATCAGAAGGAACTTATTTAATCTTCAATTAGTATCCCATTCCCTTTGAAAAACACTGGTGGCAAGCCTCTTTATGTATCGGTATTGTTGAAAATCGTTCTACTTTGAGTACCCTCTTGAGTTTGAGAAATAGGAAAAAGTCACAGAGATCAATATGGTGGTTGAAGCATCACAAAGGTGTTGTGTTTCACCAAGAATTCTTCGATAGCAAAGTGGTATGCGCTGGTGCAAGATTCACGAGTTGTTTCCCGTGTTTTTGTCGTTTTTTTTTAAATTCGTGATGAACTATTCCATTGTAGTCGAAGTAAACGGTTAGAAGGACCTTCACATTTGACCAGATCTCGTCTCATCTTTGATATCTTCTTGGCCTTCTTGAAAACATTTGAACCATTAATAAAAATTCATGGCTGTGACATAGTATCGTCGCCAAAGGCCTTCTTTAACATTTTAAATGCTTCATTTTTAACACAAAATATGGGACAAACTCTCTGATCCGACATTTCGCCACAGGGAATCGCCAAAAACACTGAGGTAAGATTTCTAACCGATAGATAAGATACAACACGCGCAATTTGCAAATTCCTGCTACATTTTGACCAAACCTCGTATATTATTTATGATCAGTTTAACATGAAGAAATGAGTGGACCATCAGGATACTATTGATCTGAAGCGACTATATACAGGGTGGGCCACCAGTAACGCCTCGGTCGCTAGTGACCAAACGGCAAATGTTATAGAAACCTGTATAGGTGGGTATGTGTAGGTTGATTACGGCTACATTTTAAAAATATTTTGAAATATACAGGGTGTCCAGGAAAAGCGTACCATATCAAAGTTATGTTTTTTTAAATGGAACACCCTGTATTTTACTGCATTTTTGAAAGCACCGTAAAAAAATAGGTGAACTTTATTAAAGGTTCTGCATACCTAGGACTTACAGTTTGTGAGATATTTCAATTTTAGTGAAAATGCAGGCATAGCGTAGAAATTTAATATTAGCAATAAAAAAATAATTTTAAGGAAGCAGCTTTGGAGGGTCTATTTTAGATCCTTGAAGTTATAAATTGTTATATTTGTCGTCACTTAGTATTATACAGGGTGTTCAAAAAACTGCTGAATACTTCTCTCAACTTTAAACAGCAATAACTTGGTTATTTTAAATGGAACACCCAGTATATTTTTACTTTGGGAGTTGGGAAATTTAAAACTCTTTCAAACTGTGTATAGGTTCCCTATACCTATCTCTAACGGTATTGGAGATATTTGTGCCGTTTCGTTTTTTATCGATTTTTTTTGTAAGATGTATCCACGTGTCTTTATCGAGGTCTTTACTGAATTGGTTTGGGTTCTTCTTGATGACGTCTCTTTAAATATATTGAGAAAAATGAGGATGCAATTAGATGGCGCACCTGCAAATTTTTCATATTCAGTGAGAAATTATTTAAATCGAAAATTTAGTAATAAATGGATAAGTAGGAATGGTGCATGTCAGTGGCCACGTAGGTGTCCAGACCTCACCGTAATGGACTTCTTTGTTGCGAGCTATATAAAAAATCTTGTATACAATGTTCCACCTATTACTTGCGATGATATTGGAGGGAAGGATTAGAGATGCATTTGCGTGAGAATATCATTTGAAGATAGAATAAGATGCTGTATTCAGGAGAATGGTTATCAATTCGAACATCAATTAAAATTTTTCTTTGTTTTTTCTAAAAGTAAAAGTTCCTTTTATCATTATCATGAAAATATTCAAAAAAGTTTTCTAATAAAAAATATTATTTTATAAGCCGAATAATTATAAAAAGTTATTAATTTTGTATAAATATGTTTGTAGTAAGTAACTGAATTATTTATGAACATGAAAAATATTTATTAAAGAAAATTTTACTTTTAGAAGAAACAAAGAAAAATTTTAATAGATGTTCGAATTGATAACCATTCTCTTGAATACAGCATCTTATTCTATCTTCAAATGATATTCTCACATTCCTTAGAATATTTGGGGTGATTGTGGCAAATGCATATCTAATCCTTTCCTTCATATCATCGCAAGTAGTAGGTGGAACACTGTGTACAAGATATATTTTTATACAGCCCGAAACAAAGAAGTCCATTACGAGAGGTTTGGACACCTGTGGTAGCCACTGACATGAACCATTCTTACCTACTCATTTATTACTTAATTATCGATTTATATAATTTCTCACTGAATATGAAAAATGTGCAGGTGTGCCATGTATTTGCATTCACATTTTTCTCCTTATATTTACAGAGACGTCATCAAGAAGAACCCAAACCAATTCAGTAAAGACCTCGATAGAGACACGTGGATACATCTTACAAAAAAAATCGATAAAAAACGAAACGGCACAAATATCTCCAATACCGTTGGAGATAGGTATAGGAAACCTATATACAGTTTGAAAGAGTTTTAAATTTCCTAACTCTCAAAGTAAAAATATACTGGGTGTTCCATTTAAAATAACCAAGTTATTGCTGTTTAAAGTTGAGAGAAGTATTCAGCAGTTTTTTGAACACCCTGTATAATACTAAGTGACGACAAATATAACAATTTATAACTTCAAGGATCTAAAATAGACCCTCCAAAGCTGCTTCCTTAAAATTATTTTTTTATTGCTAATATTAAATTTCTACGCTATGCCTGCATTTTCACTAAAATTGAAATATCTCACAAACTGTAAGTCCTAGGTATGCAGAACCTTTAATAAAGTTCACCTATTTTTTTACGGTGCTTTCAAAAATGCAGTAAAATACAGGGTGTTCCATTTAAAAAAACATAACTTTGATATGGTACGCTTTTCCTGGACACCCTGTATATTTCAAAATATTTTTAAAATGTAGCCGTAATCAACCTACACGTACCCACCTAAACAGGTTTCTATAACATTTGCCGTTTGGTCACTAGCGACCGAGGCGTTACTGGTGGCCCACCCTGTATTATGCGTAAATTTAATACTTTGGGCGCACTAGTAGAAAAATATATTTTTATACGAAAAACCGCAATCATGATTACAAAAAATGAGAATTCATTGGCAGTTTCCTGCGAATGCGGAAAGGAAAAGCGGGCAAGGACCTCCCGGCTTCTAAAGAGATGTACAAAAACGTGCGTATTGTTAAAACCGCCCCTTACCCCGCTCGGCAACGTATCCTCCACCGTAAATAACGCCAGAAGAGAACAGCGACTAGTACTCTTGTACTTGGTCCGCGTTTTTTGTTAGAACAGCGACTATAAAGAATATAACGATGATAAACTGCCCCCATTTTGTTTGTCGTGATTTATACTGGGCCCCGTTTGCTTAGAAAACTTCAAACATCCTCTTTAATGCCCGACTTTCTTTCTGGCTTCCACATAAGGTCGTGGCCGCATTCTCGTTAAACGTTTCAAATATGAAAAGATATTTTTCAACCCGTTTTTTTTTATAAAAGAACAGTTTTAACCCAATATAAATCTGAAAGGGATCGCTGTGCGTCGGGATTATGATTGGGTCGTTTTCTTTGACACGTCAAAGGGCATCGCGCCAGCAAGAGTTGGAGACATATTCCTAGCAAACGGCGCATTTAGATGAATCGAATTATTTTCCACGCCTTACGCGTTTGGCTGACGGATCGTATTTTCTTGACTTGTGCAGTTTACGTAACTCATATTTGACTTCGCTCAAGTTAAATGTCAAAAGATAAGTTTTTCCAAGGAACACATGTACATACATATAAACTAATGCAAACAATTAAAAGTTCACGTTTTTTGAGCTTAAACACTTCATCAATCACGTTTAAATTCATGAAAAAAAAATCGAAAACTTTTCGAAAATATTTTCGTGTGTAACTATTACAATGAACTTGTGTAACTATTACAGTGAAATGAAGAAAATCCTTGTGTAACTATTACAATGAAATGAAGAATATCCTTGTGTAACTTTTACAATGAACTTGTGTAACTGTTACAATGAAGAAAACTTGTGTAACTATTACAATAAAGAAAACCTGTGTAACTATTATAATGAAATGAAAAAAATACTTGTGTAACTAGTACAACGAACTTGAGTGATTATCACAATGAATAAAACTTGTGTAACTATTACAATAAAGAAAATTTGTGTAACTATTATAATGAAATGAAAGAAATACTTGTGTACAATGAACTTGTGTGATTATCTCAATGAATAAAACTTGTATAACTATTACAATAAAGAAAACTTGTGTAACTATTATAATGAAATGAAAAAAATACTTGTGTAACTAGTACAATGAACATGTGTGATTATCACAGTGAATAAAACTTGTGTAACTATTACAATGATCTTATGTAACTATTACAATGAAAAAACTTGTGTAACTGTTACAATGAAATGAAGAAAACTTGTGTAACTATTACAATTGTTTCTGACTTGCTTAGATTTTCTAAAACTCACAACGGAAAACTGCTATAAATGAGGTGAAGAACTATAGACAAGCGCTATTCCACCACTTAACGCAAGGTTGGATTTAGTTTTTATAAACATTAGGACATAAAATACGTCACTGGACTTTTGATAATTTTCAAAATTTCTTAACACAATGTGTAATAACCAGAATTTTCGTAGCAGAATTAAGATTAAACTGGCTTTTTGGCACACCATTTCAGTAAAGATTTCATTGGTATTCTGCAATAAATCTAAAAAGAAAATAAAACAAAATTTACTAACCGTAACATACAAAATAGCATGAAAATGTTATAAAAGAAAGAAATTTGGGAAAATAGTTGTAAGATTTGTAAAAATATAATAATAAATTATATAATAGTATTTATGTAAAAAAAATGTTGTAAAAGTATAAAAGTAAGATGTAAAAGTGTTTACTGTGCAGATCAAATACATTAAGGCCTCATCGAGATACAGAAAGTTATACAGGAGCGATAAAGTAAGTCATAGAAATCCGTGCGATAGACGAGAATGGTTACATTGAAGACGTTTCATAATCTGAATAGTCAGTCCCACTTCTAACCCGAAACGGGCGGTGACTATTCAGATTGTCTATCGCACGGATTTCTTTACTTTACTTTGTCGCTCTCATGTAAAGGCAGATGGACCATGTGGATTTTCCAGCCCTGTATATCAATAGAAACTTTGGAAAATGGAAGAAAGGGAACTATTATTATATTGACGGGCAGTGTTGGTATAAATCTACAATTTGCAATAAAACATGGAATTCCAGAACATTTATAGAAAAGTCCTTGATAGTCATTTGTTTGGCATGAATCCGTTTAAGAATTGTCAGAAATTCTCAGTCAGACGAGTTTGAGTCATGTAAAGAGAGACGTTGCTATAAAACAAAAGAAATAATTTAATTTGATTGTATTAAAATATATAGTAAGGTTATAACCTGTGAAATGAGCCAAGTACAACACCAAGAGTGAGAAACTTACACCGTAAAAAAATTTCAGTCAAATTTCACTCAATTTTACGCATTACTGTATCAATTTCTGTCCACACCCGATTGACTGAAATTTTCACTCTATTAGTATGAATACAATTGAGTGAAACTATTGCGTCAGAAATGAGTGAGTTTTATTCAAATCCGAGTTACTATTAACTTTCAATTGAGCGACTTTTGACTCTATTCTGAGTATATAAAACCAATTTAGAGTAAACTTTTTCTCTAATATGATTTAAATTTAATTATTATTGAGTCATTTTTCACGCAGACTTGGTTTTTAATTAACTAAATATTGAGTGCAAAAATAAATCACTCATAAATGATTAATTAGGATATACAGTGTTGAAATTAATTCACTTCGCGGGGCGTCCTCCTGTCCTGGCTGAGACCCGTCAGCTGGGACCCGCCGCCGCCGGCTAAGACCTATTCTCCTGGCGATCACGCTATTTCCCTATCAACTGTGGTCAAGATTACAGACGTAATAGTAAGTGGTGCCACCTTCATGGCACCATTCAAATTACTCAAAATTAATATACATTTAAACTAACCGAGTAATGAGGACATTTCAGTGGCGGCTCGTCGGGGTGGGCAGGGTGGGCAGTGCCCACCCTGAAATTTTCAGAAGAATAAACAAAAATTTGTGTATATATTGATCAAAGTGATTTGACAGCTCTTATAAAATTAAATCTAAAATGCGTTACCTCCTTTGAAAGTCCCCCTACCAAATTTTAAAATTATATTTTAATCATGATCTCGGCAGCAACCAACATAACATTCGGGCTAGCCCGTGGCCGCTGAATTAAACAACGCCGTACCCCAACCATACCTTGCATGCTTATACGCACCTAGGACTAGACAGTAATCGGAAACGTAAGTCGTTCACTAATTTAGAATATTTGGCCCAAGTCGGGCGAGCCCGCACACCGCACACAGCTCGCATATACCCATTGAGCACCCATCGAGTGTTGTATCGACCACCTAAGACTTTTCACCAGTGGTTGGAAATATATATACGTATATTTATTTGCTGTAATTTTGTTCTTTAAATGAATTTTTAAATATTAGAACAATTTTTCCCTGCAAAGGTATTCCAGAAAACAAATTTTAGTAAACGAAATAATAAACCGTTTTATAATAATTTGTAAATCGCGTAAAAAAATAAATATCTATGGTGCTATGTTGAATGTTCTTTGATAATTATAATTATTAAGGTTATTTTAACTCGTTACTGTTAAACTGAATTAAAAGTGATTGCTGAGAAATTTTCAATATTTGAATAGATTCTAGTTTGTAAACATGGGAGTGATGTAAATTATTTTTGGGATGATCTCGGCAGCAACCAACATAACATTCGGGCCAGCCCGTGGCCGCTGAATTAAACAACGCCGTACGTTGCCTGCTTATACGCAGGGCTAGGACTAGAGAGTAATCGGAAACGTAAGTCGTTCACTAATTTAGAATATCTAGCCCAAGTCGGGCGAGCCCGGACACAGCCCGCACCCGCATACTCATCGAGTGTTGTATCGGCCAGCTACGGCTTTTCGCCAGCCAGCCAGCAGCGGTTGGAAATATATGTATATTTATGTGCTGTAATTTTGTTCTTTAAATGAATTTTTGAACATTAAAACAATTTTTCCCTGCAAAGGTATTCCAGAAAACAAATATTAGTAAACGAAGTAATAAACCGTTTTATAATAATTTGTAAATCGCGTTAAAAAATAAATATCTATGATATGTTGAATGTTCTTTGACAATTATATTTATTAAGGTTATTTTGAAGCGTTACTGTTAAACTAAATTAAGAGTGATTGCTGAAAAATGTTCAATATTTTAATAGATTCGAGTTTGTAAATATGGAAGTGATATAAATTATTTTTTAGGACTTTTAAATTCGATACATATTTATTTATTTTTTCAAATAATAAACTGTTCGATTAAAAAAAATAGCTTCTATTTAATATATTTTTTTTATTTCAATCAGATTTTTAATAAATTATCATTTGAATATACATAATTACCTAAAATAACTCTACTCTCCGGGCAAGCCCTTCGACTTCACTCGTATATTCTTCGGGTACTTACGTGTAATCTGCGGTTTGATGTTAGTTTTATTTCATAGATTAGGAAGGTAGAGATTTGTTATTCCTTGTACTTCACGACTTGGTTGTTTGTAAGTTCTAGGTTAGGGTTAGTATAGTGGTTTAGGTAAGTTTTTAATGTTTAATAGTTTGGAGTAAAGCAAAATGGCAAGCCGAAAATAGCGAATTGGTGAGTAGCAATGGTGATATTATTAATTTTTTATTAAATAAAAAATTTTGTATGTTAACTTTCGATGATAAATTATTTATTTCAAAATTAAAACCTACGCCTGACATGAAAAATTTAATAAATAAAAACAATTGCGGAAGTAACAGATCATTTAGTAAAAATTGGTACAATAAATATGAATGGTTAAAAGGTAATGAAACCAGAAACAAATTATATTGTTGGAATTGCTTACAGTTTAATGAAAAAAGTAAAACTCCATGGAATTATCTAGGATATTCAGATCTGAAACATATAAATGAATCTTTAAAAAAAACACGAGCGATCGGAGGAGCATACATATTCAACATTAAAATTTAAATTATTAGGAAAACAAAACATTCAAACTTTTCTTGATTCTGCATTTCGTGAGAATATTTTAAACCATAATAAAGTCGTGGACGAAAATAGAGACATTGTAAAGCGCCTTATTGATTTGGTTATTTACTTATTTACTTACTTATTTATTTATTTATTTACTTATTAGAATTTTAGTATAATTTATCGTTAGTAATTTCAGCTATAAAAGTGATAGAGAATTTTACTATTTGTTTAGAGAATTATATAATTTTTTATATGTCCTTCTATGCCATAATCCTTGCCTTATCCCCTATCCCGGCAAGAAATCACTGTGATGACATTCTCGTTTGTTCTTGCTGAACTATTAGGTATACTTTTGGAATAACTAATATAATTTTCAGGTATATTTATATTAACTATCTTCATAATTCTTAAGTTTTTTACACTCTCAAAAGTAAAAAATAGACTAACGTAGATTGCAATTATTATATGATATTAAGTTACATGAGAGAAAAAAAAAATTTTGCCCACCCATCTCAAAAAGTCGCGAGCCGCCACTGGGACATTTACTCTGATTTAGGTACAAGTGCACCAAATACGAGTTTACGTGAAGAATTTATTTATTTTTAAATTTTCTTTTAGATGGCTTGTTGTATTTAAAGGAATTAAATTGTGGTTTATGCGGGATGATAGGACTCGTGCCAAACACGTATTCAATAAAAATAACGCGCAAAAATGCTTCACCTCGAGTGGTGTGGAAATATGCTTTTTAATAACATTTTATTTAAATTATGAGATTTAACAACAATAATGCATTCTGTTCCCAAGTCTCTATGCGCTGCGACTATCACGCCGTTGTTTAAGGTCACAATAGGCTTGTCCAGCGGCGAGGTATGAAAATTACTAAAAAATTTGAAAAATCAAACATATGATACGTGTTTCTAAAGGTCAAAGGTAGCATCCGTATAAATACGACCCTCATACACCCTGTATGTTTATTATCTTCGACTAAAGAGCAATTTTTTTGTTTCAGTTAATTTCTCAAGGTTCCTTGCACGCCTTAGTTGACTGCGGGCGTTGCGCAACATCGTCCTCCAAGTGAACGCTAAAGACCCCGTAATTAATCATCCCGAGTAAATATAATTTTGTTCGCACTTTTAATGGCTGTTTGGAATCCCATTGTTCTCTTTTATTAAACTTTTATAATAATTAGCTGTGGTTCTTTGAATAATGAATCGCGCAACGCTGTCTGAAAACCGTAATCTGGAGTCGGTGTCAGCACGTTAGGTACCGACGAACATTAAGCGCGTTCCAGCGGCCCCGCGCCGCAGAATGAGATGCTGACGCGCGATTTTTCTGTGCTAAAGGTAAATTAAACGGTTTACATCATTAATTCCAATACCGGCGCTGACGGGGATGTATCATTTTTTATGTTTGTTCGACCGCGTTGATGACCCAACAAAGGGAGCGATTACTACCTGTGTAACAAACAAGTCGCCAGTCTTTAAATTCATAGCCTTTTCTGTCATAATATTTGGATGAATATTTATGTGAATTTAGTGCTCATATTCTGAAAAGCCGTAAAGAAGAAAATTTTAGAGCTAAAGCGTTAAACTGCTGATAGAAATTCACTTTCGCTTTAAGCATTTTCATGTGTCTTCTACGTATTATTGATTCGTACGAAAGGCGTAACAGTTTTGGTGTTCGTATTCTGAAAATTTCTTTTAAAAATTATTCTCTCAGAAGCTAGAGCGTTAAGTTACGCATGAACCACAGAAATTTACATTAACTTTAAGCATTTCCAAAAGTTTGATATTTAAAATAATTCATGTAAAAAATGCAAAACGTCTGGTGCTTATATTCTGAAAATCTCTCATAATAGTGGAGTCAAGATAGATTTTAACTTTGCGAAAATTACTGAAAGAGAGAACTTTTTATTTTTCGCTTTGTAAAGTTGTCAGAAACAACATATAAAAAGTTACCAACTGTAGAGTGTACGCTAAATTATTTATTTAACAAATTAGTTGCAAAATTACAGTTTTTGCAAAATATATAAAAAAATATATAGTTTTAAACAAAAAATTAAATTTTACATAAAAAATGTTAATAATTTTTTTTTTCTAAAATGCGAAGGCTGTAGAATTTTTTTTTCTAACGTACAAAAAATGTGTCGGGCGGCCTCCAAGTATAGCTCTCGAAGAGCGCGCTACACTAAATTTGTTATAACTTTCGATCTAATTAATCAAATCGACCTCACAAAAATTTAAATGAAAGAAGTCATTCGGCTATCAAAATTTCATATCTAAACTTGAGAAAAAAAAATATATGTATAGTACGTATACAAAGTTACGTCATTCTATAATTTTGTACAATAATAATAAAATAGCTCATTCTTTTAATTTTTAAAATAAATATCTGTAACTTTCACAGATTACTCTTCAAATGACGGTTGAAACAGTGAGCGATATGGAAAAAATATTAAAAATTTAATTTGAAAAATATTGAGCCCAACATATTCAATAATTTTAAAAAATCACAAATTTGACTTTTTAGGCTATACTGTATAGATCAAAAACTACAGTTGTAAATGGTATATTGAAACTTTATGAGAGCACTTTTTAAGCTTAAAATCTCTACTTTAAGATGGTGCATTTTATTTTTCTTAAAAAATTGAAATAATAGTTGAAAA
>NW_019416478.1:232409-273653 GCF_000390285.2 Anoplophora glabripennis | reverse complement strand
ACGCAAATCTTTTTTTAACACTGTGTGGCAGGTACCGACTGATACTCCCACCATTTGTGATAAAACACGTACAGAAGTTCTTGGCGCATTTTCCATTATTTGTTGGACATTTTCTTTTAATTCTTCAGTCCGCTTTTTAGGTCGGCCGCTTCCTTCTTTTCTTGTTACACTGCCCGTTTCACGAAAAACATTAACACAACGCTGAACTGCACTTTGAAAAATTTTGTACTCAACAACGCCGGGAAATTGATTTTGAAATTCTATGAAACATTCCTCAATAGAATACTTCCATATTCCATCAATCTTGCGTCCATTTCTAAAGTAGGACTCTATGATAAACACTTTTTGTTCTTGAGAAAACACCATTTTAAACGCTTTTTAAAACGAAACTATTCAAATTGATAGCGGCGATATAGCGCTTTGACAGATGACGTTTAAGTTAATTTACTATACGCTACGCCCTACGTCCAAATTTTCAGAACCAACTTGACCACGTTTTTATTTCAACGCTCGTTATATATAGTACGTATACAAAGTTACGTCATTCTATAATTTTGTACAATAATAATAAAATAGCTGTCATTCTTTTAATTTTTAAAATAAATATCTGTACCTTTCACAGATTACTCTTCAAATGACGATTGAAACAGTGAGCGATATGATAAAATCTTAAAAAATTAATTTGAAAAATATTGAGCCCAACATATTCAATAATTTAAAAAAAATCACAAATTTGACTTTTTAGGCCATACTTTATAGATCAAAACCTATATTTGTAAATGTGATATTGAAACTTTATGAGAGCACTTTATAAAGCTTAAAATCTCTACTTCAAGATGGTGCATTTTATTTTTCTTAAAAAATTGAAATAATAGTTGAAAAAACAAAAAATAAAAATATTTCATGAAATTTTTTTTTGTTTAATAAACCATCAAAGAATTAAGTTAAGACCGTAGAAAAAGTAAATCCAGCGAAAAATATTTTTTTTATTTATAGTAATAAGTGGAAAATTGTTATAACACCAAAAAAACTACGTTTTTTGATTAATTGATTTAATATTCATTTTTAAAACGTATATTCTGTATCTGAATCTGAAATTGTGAATATAAGTTCTCTTATTGATGTAGACACAGATATGAGTCTAATATACAGGGTGTTCAAAAAGTTTGGAACCCCCCCCTCTATCTCAGAAAATACTGCTCAAACAAAAAAATTATTAGGACAAAAGTTGCAGGGTTTTGAGTGAGAAATCCAACGGTGACCTTGACCATGACCTTGAAGGTCATTTAGAGGTCAAGTTGAAAATTTTAAATGGAACCGTTTATTTTTGACCCCGGAAATGGAAAAAATGGAAATTTTTACGTTCGGATATGACCTTGACCATGACCTTCAAGGTAATATTATTACTTAATATTACAAATAATCTTCATTTTGCATTTAAGGTATTTATATTCGTTTTCTTTTATGCTAAACTTGTAAATGTATGAGTTTAATATCTATATATGAATATTGATCCATTTTTAAAATAATTAATGAATAAATAAATAATAGGAGACGTTGATTTTGTAATTTTATATTTAAAATAAGTTTTTTTTTTTAATTTTATTGGCTTAAAGTCTTAATAGCCCAGTTATTTTTGAAGAAGAGCAAGAACTCGTTGAGATTTAAAAATTAATTATTTTGTAATGAATTTGTTTTTTAAAAAATAAAACATACTTTCAATAACACCTCTTTAGTCATTTATAATTTTCATTTTTCGAACCTCTACAAATATGAGCGAGTTTGATTTAAAATCGATAATTGTTAAATAAAGTGTTTAAAATAGTCGGCCATATTGGATCAGCCATTTTGAATTTTAATTTTCCGACTTCATATTCTTCGAATCGAAAACCCCTATATTGTCAATTTGAAGAATAGATATCAAGAATTCGATTTAAAATTCATTGAATTATTTTAAATGTTCATAAAAAACTATTTATTATTGTTTAAACAATTAAAAAACAATTAGCGTACAAAAATAAGTTTATAACTTTTTTCTAATACATACTTATCTCCAGGTACTTTCAAAAGGTTTTAGGAACATCTATGCTTCCCATAATTATTTCGAAATAATACGTAATTTTAAGCTATCTTGACTCCACTATAAGAAAAGTATTCTTTTAGAAGCTAAAGTGTTAAGCTGCAGTGAGCCTCGGAAATCTGCTTTAGCTTTACGTATTTCCAAATTTTTTGTATGTAGAATTCGGCATACAAAACATTTGTAAAATTTACAGTAGTTCTGATGCTTGTATTCTGAACTTTAAATTTATATTAAGTATATAGTCTATAATAAGTATATAAGTCTTAAGAAAAATATTGTTTTAGAAGTAGCATAAATAATCTTATTCTGTTAATACAATTAGTTCATTTATTGTGTCATAAAGTGACATCTATATGTACCAGATTTCAATAAAGTCTTGATTAAATATGCTTAATTTGACAGGAAACTGTGGTATCTCCATAAACACACACCCTGTATAATCTAACAAAATTTTCCGTAAGTCTCTTGCAAAAAAATACTGTTTTAGCAGCTAAAACGATAAACTGTAGAATAAGCACAAAATTCACTTTAGCTGTATGTCTTTTCAAATATTTTGTGTTAAACGATTTATGCAAAAAGTAATTGATGCTGTTCCATCCATATTTTGTACGAAAATTGCGAATTGTAGCTGCCAAACCTTCATTATTTCTAAAATAATGCTCAACAATAAAAACGCGTTGTTCTTTCACCTAGCGCTCCATTTTTAATAACCCTAAACTGTTAGCTGTCATTCTCTTTTTTTTCGTTGTCACACACTTTACCGCACAAATGACGAAAAATTCAAGTCTTGCGTGGATTTTGGGACACCCACAACTTCTGATTGCTTTTTCAAAACTCGGAACAGCAGAATACTATAAGGCAATTTATTAAATAACCAAACCAACTGCTCCTTTGCAGTTCTAACTGTTAATCAGCTTATTAGTTTTAAGCAGAATTTAAGTTTAAATCTTCCGAATTACCAACTTTAATCCGAGAAATATCTTGTTAGACAAAACGGATCCAGTTCTACTCATGCCGAAGAAGGTGGCGATTGCAAGTGCACCAATTAGCTTAATTAGCGAACTATTTAGTTCCCGGCGGTTGTTTTAAAGAATATTTCACACCACCTAAGCTGACACAACTAGAGCCTCAGTAGTTTGAACCACCGAAAAAAGAAACACATTGGTACCAACCAGTTGATGAACTGTATCCGTTATTAATAAATTTTCTTCATTTGAATAATTGTCCCTTCAAGAGGAGATATTAATTGAGGTTATAATGACGTTATATAACTAAAGTGAGCTAAAGAGCTAAAGTGCCACCAGTGTTTAATAAGTTCTTTAGTTCACTAGCGTGTGTTTCGAGCCGCACAAACTAAAAATTCTGTTTATAAGCTTTATTTTCAGTGTTACCTTTAAATAAAAGACCCACTTTAGTTTCCTAGTATGCTATTTGGCCTACAAACTAACACAATACTAGACTAGTGTAAGACTAAAATCTAATTTAAAATCCCTCTGGCTTAAAGTATGTTTAGTTTCTTAGTATATGTTTTGACTACTCGACCTAAATGTAATGTAATCTTTATTTTCCATAGCTAAAGTGTCACATTTAATTCCTCAGATTTAAAAAATGCACTTTAATTCCTTATACTGTAAAAAAAATTCACTCAATTTCACTCAATTTTACTCGATAGTATATCAATGTCTCTCCACACCCAATTGAGTGAAATATTCACTCTATTGGTATGACTACAACTAAAATTTTATGAGTGAAACTATTGCAACAGTAGTGAGTGACTTTTGACTCTATTGTGAGTATATAAAACCAATTTAGGGTTGACTTTTTCTCTAGATTTAACTATTATTGAATAACTTTTTGCTCAGACTTGATTTATATTCTCTTTAAATATTAATTTAAATATCATTGTATTAAAGTCATAAACTATTAAGCTGCCACAGTGGTTTCTGCACACAGATCTGTTTTACACATAAAAAAATCGATGTGAGAGAGCAATAAAGGTTCGGAGTGAACCTATTGAGTGAAATTATTGAGTATATTTTCACTCAAAATTGCACATTTTGATCATTTTATTCATTTGCGATTATATTTAAACTAAAACTGAGTACTTTCACTTAAATATAGGGATTCCTTAAATAAATTCTTCACGTAAACTCGTATTTGGTGCACTTGTACCTAAATCAGACAGTGGACAGAAATTGACACATTATTGAGTAAAATTGAGTGAATTTTGAGTGAAATGTTTTTACAGCTTAGAGACAATATTTTAGGTTTCGATTAAAAGAATTGGTTATCTGATCGAATGAATAGATTGCCATATGACCTATATTGTACGTTAAAGATGCGTAAGTAGGAAACAATCTAACTATCCGTTTATTTAATCAAATATTAATCGAGACTCATATATTATTGTTTTAATTATTGTAATAAAACCACTGCATTTAAACATAATTTTCACCGAAGTAACCGGATTAACGGATACTTGTCCAGCATTATACGCCATGCATCACGCCACGAGGTGACCTATTGGGGACGATGGAAACAGACAAAGAAAACGCACGACAACCATAGAATGGGGTGGAGTCACTTAATAATAAGGACATTTACTGCGATTTAGGTACAGGTGTATCAAATACGGGCTTATCTGGAGAATTTATATAACGGATATTTGAGTGAAAACACTCAGTTTTAGTTCAAATATTATCACAAAAGAGTAAAATTATCAAAATGCTCAATATTGAGTGAAAATGTACTCAATAATTTCGCTCAATGTACGTTTATGACTTTCACTCACACATTGTAAGAAAAATCGGACTTATTTTCACTCAATTTCACTCAATAATGTATCAATTTCTGACCACACCCAATTCAGTGAAATTTTCCTCTATTAATTTGAGTAGGAGAACTTTATAAGTTCAAGTTTTAGTTCAAATATTATCAAAAAATATTAAAATCCTCAACATTGAAAATATACTCAATAATTTCACTCAATGAATTCACTCAGGACCTTTTTGCTTTCACTCATCAATTTATTTACAGTGTACCGATTTTTTCCCCATGTAATTATAACTCACTAGGGTAAATACGTCATTCTTTAACAATTTGAATATTTTCTCCAATTTTTTTTTAAGTTACTACCTTTACTGTATGATTTATGTTCCAGTTGATATAAAAATTATTTTCTCCGTTAACTTCCAAACCAGACAAGCAAAACAGCAAAATATTCAAAAATTATAATAATTGTACAACCCGAGTCGTCACGCGTGGGCGTTTTTGAACTAATTTCGCCCTGAATTAGTTACAACAACAGTACTCTTCCCACCACGGTACCTAAGCACCTGAAAAACATAGGGACAACGCGTAACTTTATTCATATTAGACAATGTCAACCCCTCGGCCGACTTGCTGCCTGCGCTTTGTTGGCCCCCACCTCCATTATTTATCGCCGCCTCCCCCCCGACAGCGGGGACTTTCCGTCTTAATTCTCGCAACGTCGCCGACAAATATAAATATATCGGCGAGATCAGCCCCCGATACACAAACCTTTAATTTGGATTGTCGCGGCGAGTCCTCATCAACGGCGGAGCCTTCGATTTATCCGTTTCCGAAACTCCCTCCGGCGCCAACTCAGCCTGATGAATAAAGTGTCTCCACTGTAATCTGCGATTCCGCACACGCCCCTATTCGTCCTCGCGCCCCCCGCCCCGGCGACCCCCCGCGAACTCCAGATCTCCTTAATATCCCCCTTCCTGTCCTTTCTCCTTTCTGCACTCCAGAACCTCGACGCGGACGTCGGTCAATTCCGCCTCGTTTAACGTTACCGATACATAAATTTTGTTGGTCATTATCTTAGGATCCAGTATGTTATGAAATTATTATTTCAGGACGTCAAAATCTCAATTAGCATGTAGCATATCGTTTAACTAAGGACTAAAGTGCATTTAATGGAGGACTATAGTGTATGTTACTGAGCAAAACTAAACTCGCTTTTATTTCAGTTTTGGCTTAGTCTTGAATCAAGGAGCTAAAGTACATAATTAATTATTCGGGTGGATTAAAGGCACTTTAGCTCTATGGCCTAAAATATTAAAATTAGTAATCAGTGATTATGTAAGAAACTAAAGTGCGTTTTTGAATGTCGAAGCAATTAAAAGTCTCTTTACTCCCAATTTAATTTTTACTTTGTGCTAAAGCAGCAAAAATTAATTAAAAGTAAATTTACTCTTTCGCTGATTACAAATAATAGTAATGCAGTGACATTTTAGTTTTGAAAACTAGAACACAAAAACTAAAACAGTGCATAATTGACGGATTGTGTTATTATATTATAATCTAGACTATAGTGCAGTGTTTGTGCTATTTTTTAAGCTCTGACTAAAACTGAATGTTATCCATTACATATCACATAACTAAGAGACTTAAGCGCGTTTTTAGTCACCCATATTTTAATTAAAAGTTATATTTTGCGATCTATGATCTGAAATATCTAAGGTGGATTAATTAAAAGTAAATTTTACTCCGTAAAGATTAAAAGTAATCTCTAGTCCTTATGCTAGAAAATAAAACGGCGTGGGATGCTGCTGACACTCTAGTCCATTTCCAAGGACTAAAGACTAAAATAATATTTATAATTTATGAATATGATATTAATTAAAATTAAATTTAGTCTCTCGGAAATTGAAGGTGCACCTCCCAGAAACTAGTAAATAAAACAACATGGAGCAAGCAACACTTTAGTTCTGGAAAAAATATAAGTTTTAGACCACATATAACAAATACCAAAATAATGCACAGTTGATGGATCTTGTTACAGTACGGTGTTATAATTGCTCATATTTCAGTTTGATTTTGAATCAAGGAGCATCTAATCTTTCGACAGATTAAAGCCGTTTTAGCCCTGAGATATTTGCGTTATTTTCTAAATTAGGTGGCCTGAAATATATAAAACCGTATACCGAGGCACTACAGAGCTTTTTAATCACTCAACGGATTAAAAGGCACTTTAGCTCCAAATTGTGTATCATGTGGTCCGAAATAACTAAAATTAATTAATTAAAAGTGAATTTAGTTCATCGGGGATTAAAAATGGTCTTCATCCCTTAAACTAGGAAATAAAATGGCATGGAATGTTAATGACACTTTAGTCCTCGAAATATAGAGACTAAAATAACATTTATAATTTACGAATATGATATTAATTAAAATTAAATTTAGTCCCTCAGTAATTGAAAGTGATACTAAAGTAGCACCTTCCAGAAAATAGTGAATAAAACAACATGGACGCAAGTAACACTTTAGTCCTGGAAAAATTAAAGTGCTTTTAAACCACAAATACCAAAACAATGCACAGTTGATGGATCGTGTTACTGTACAGCTCTTATTTCAGTTTGATTTTGAATCAGGGAGCTAAAGTGTAGTATTCCTTCGACGGATTAAAGCCGCTTTAGCTCTAAATCAGGTGGCCTGAAATAAGTAATAATGTAATTAATATTACATAATGTAATGCGTATACCAAGGGACTAAAGAGCGTTTTAATTATGCAACGGATTAAAAGGCACTTTAATCCCAAATTATGTATCATGTGGTCTGAAATTACTAAAATTAACTAATTGAAAGTGAATTTAATTCCTCGCGCAATAAAAGTGGTGTTTAGTCTTTAAACTTGGAAATAAAATAGTTTGAAATGCTGATGGCACTTTAGTCTCAAATTAACGAATATTATTTCATTCAAAGTAGATGGATTTTAAGGTGTAAAATTTATTTTTCAATGCAATAGTGTTCTTTCGACGCGTCCGAAACGGAAAGAGCTTTACTCTCTGAAAACTGGGCGGAATTGACCGGCGTCCGCGCCAGCGTTCCGCAGCCGGGGCCCCAAGAGAGTCAGTGTGGCGAAGGGAGTTTCGGCGGCGTTATCGGCAGCCTTGTTTCGACTTATTTACCCATATAATTTTGATGGGAGAATAGATAATGCCTCTACTTGCGGTAATTACCCCGTCCTGAGCAATGGAGGTAATTTAAGGTAAAAATCATTAGACGCGGCGGCCGGGCTTTATTACCCCGATGCGGGCCGACGACGACGACGTCGCCGCGATGTTTTTATCTCGGGGGAAATTTATTAGCTGCAGTTCGGGAATTGGGGATGTTATTAAGGCCTTCACACCTCCCGAGTGTGTGTGTATACTTATTATAATGGAGAATTCTGTTAGGTAGGATTGTTTTTTCCACTAGCGTGCGTAAATTGCTAACTTTTCGCTGGCATATAGCGCATAAAATGAGATTTTTGCACATTATCACTTGTACTGACACAGTGAAGTCAGGATTATACATGGTGGTTCGTATATGGTGACCAAAAATGAAACCTCGTATTCTTTGGTGAATTTTAAGGGGTCTCCCCTATAAAATTTTTATCTAGGACGCTTCTTTAAAAAGATACAGGGTGTTAAACTTAAAAAAATATTTTTAATTTTTTTAAATAATTTAAAAACTAGTAAGTGAAATAATTTGAAATTGGGTACATGTATTTATGTAAACATTGTCCAAAACCTGAGGGCTTTTCCTAAAATTTACTTGCTTCAGTGGCGGAGGTAGAGGGTATCGGTGGCATATTTTTCTATATAAAATAGTACGCCACTGCTTTACAGTAACAACCATGATATTTTCGGATTCGTCTTTCAATTTTCTACAAATTACTACTCTCTTATGTTTTTCGAAAAGAGCATGTTCGAATATAATGCTTTTTAAAATTACATAGTCGGCTGCGATACCAACTTTGACATTCTTAGCAGTTAGAAGAAAGAATATATAATGCTTTTCATTAGATTCCAGCAACAATAAATTTCGAACAAATTACATTTTCGTTAATAAAAAGATGTCGGGCCTGTGTTCATGGAAATTGAGGTATTTTTGAGCATTTACTCAAATCAAATCATTAAAATGATGACTAATGTTATTAATTTCTTTATCCAACACTTGTATATAATAACACTATAATTTCTTTGGTTTTAAAGAAATAATGTAGCCTATGAGTCACTAATAAGTTATAAATTATAAGTCACTATTAAGTTATAACTTATAACGCACTATACTCCGCGGTCGAAATTATAGAGAGTGACTCATCGCTAGCTTTTGGACTAGTAAGGGGGATGAAGCGTGCCGGGAACGAAAATCCATTGGCGTATCTGCGTAAAAGGCAGCAAAATATAGAAAATATTGAAAAAGATAGTAAAACATAACATCTAATATTTTTTTACGGTTTGCTATAACCGGCACTTTGATCCATTTTAATTATTACAGCATTTTAAAACGTCCCAGTTGTGTTTTTTTAATTTATAAATTTATTATAGCCATTGAATTAGACCCCTCGTCTACGCTTATGCTATGACGTTTCTCAGGACGGATAAGTCAAGTCCGTTTACACCCACTAAAAAAGCATTTCCCTATTCCCTACCAAGTGCAAAAGACAGAGATAGAATATAGATCGACGTTCAGTGTAACTCGGTCTCTAGACGATTATAGATTCTATCGATGTGCGTAGCGAGCGGCACAAAGATAAATAATATTGAACCGTATAAAAATCATTTTATATTTTATACGCATTATGGTAATAGTGTTTTTATATTATGTCTGAGTCACTCTCTATAATTTCGATCGCGGAGTATAGTTACATAGAAATCATAAATTGTTGGTTTATTTTTCTAGTTTTTATTAGAAAACCAATTTGAAACAGTAATAAGTCAACAAATAAACTAAAATGCTACAAACTTACAATCTACCTACTTATTAATATTAACATTTATAAAGGATTATTGGAATCATTTTGTGATTGTGGTAAAATAGAACAGGTTGCCCCTTTGCTTGTGCTTGCTTCAGGAGTCTGCACCCCTAGTATCTTTTTAGCAATATAAATTTTGCTGGAAATTGACTCGTCTATATAATCTTCGTTTGAGAGTTTTAATATGCCCTTGGCCTAGAGAGTTGCAGATGCGCGACGCAAGTCATGCCCTGTATATAAATTAGAATGTGTTAAGCCGAAAAATCGCGCAACATTAGGGATTTTTGCTAGTTTATTAATACCAACACATTGACGTGTGCATTTTCCCTTTTGAAAATTGCAAAAAACTTTTTATGCTGCACATTTTGAGGCCTTAGCTTAGAATATTTTCTAATTCAATTATATTAACACAAAATCCTTCATTTAACACAACGAAGCTTCTTGGTTTGTTCGTTTTAGTATTTGAAATCATGATGTGGATATACTGCCCTTTGTCCTCTATATTGTCTATGCTTAGATGGGTCAATTCCTCGCAACGGCAAGCGCCAAAAACTCCTAATATCAACGCCACCTAAAAACAACAATTTAATAAATATAACTCATTTAAACTATTGAGTAGAACCTACCTTATTCATAAGATGATGATTTGTCTAGGGCTTCACGCAAAAATTATTCAATTTGTTCTCTTTCTAAGACCTTAGATTTTTTTGGCTGAAAATGTTTGTGCTTAGACTTTAGAAATGCCACTAGTCTTCCGAATTTAGAAATTTCAATGTTCTTGTAAACTCTCAATGTTGACTTCAGCATGGAATATTTAGTCCACAATGTGAATGGAGCTAATTTCTCACTTAAATTGAAAAATAAGCCAGCAAGAGATCTTCATTTACGCCTTTCACTCCTTCTCTGATTTTCCAATCTTAAAATTCCTTCAGTTCTTTGTTTTATATAGATTTTGATTTCTCCGGAATGATGCCTGCCGTAGCCGCATTAGCTTTTTCTAAAATTTCAGATGAAATTTCCACATTTTCCATTTTTTAGGAAAAGCTCTCAGATTTTAGACAATGTTTACATAAATACATGTACCCAAGTTTAAATTATTTCACTTACTAGTTTTTAAATTATTTTAAAAAATTAAAAACATTTTTTGAAGTTAAGTTTTGTATAAGAAGCATATTTGATACGTTCATATTTTTTGTACATTTACAATTAACTGAACATATCTGGTATATTATGGGTTCCATACCACTGAGCAGTATTTGAGCTTTGACCTAACATAGCAATTGAAGAGCGATATTAAAGTTTCATAGACGTGAAATTTTGCGAGTATATTATATTATTTTATTCAAAGACTCTACAGAGTATTTCCTTTCTATACCTAATCCCCAACAAAATATTTAAGAAATTTTGTCTTTTTATAGGTATAATTTTGTCCATCAATTGTACCCGCATCCACATAGGTACTGCTTTGGGAATAAAATGATGTTTTCTTGTTGTGTTTTTTTTTTTAATTTAAAGATGAATAAGCAGCAGTACAGTAATAACTTTAACACCCTGTAATATCAATTTAAATTTTGGTATATATGTATTGTAATAAAGTGTATGAAATTCTATAAATTTACTAGTGTAACAAATGCAGGATGTAACAATGAAATCCATAATTATCCCCTATCGAACAGAAAATCCATTTTCCGCGCTTGGTAGTTCATCCAGTAGGCATTTTAACGTCTTCAAAAAAACCCGCGCCTCCATAAAAACCGTCGGTGAACACGCCGACGTCAATACAACGACCTTCCGCCCACTTTATTGTTACATAATTACCATAGGAGTGATGTAGATCAAACAATTACGGTCCGGTCAAAAAAACGACGTGTTACAGCAAGCCCTAATTGATTAAGGGTTGTCTAACATATTATGCCGCCAGCTATGGTTGATAACATTGTTCGCTACAGTTTACCTAACAACTCTCGAACTACCCGACATACTTCTCATTATTGCTGCCCAAAATAATGAACATGTTGAACATAGTTAGGTTGTTACATAGCCCGCTGATATTCGAAGATCTTGAGCGGTGAAGCAGATGCCGAGGAAATCCCAATCGGCCATACGTACGAACAGTTTCCAAATGTATTATTCGTTTGTGTGTGTTTGTGAGGGACGTTCAAATATTTCGCATACATGGAATTGTGGGCCATGAAAAGAAAATATTTTTAGCTTTACAGGGTGTTTCATTTTGCGAGGGCGCTACATAACTTTTGTTATTTTAAATGGAACACCCTGTATATTATTAAATTTTTTTCATTCCTTGCTTAATATTATAGTAGGATCGTATTCGATGCAAAGTGGAGCAAAAAATTGTCGGTTTTTTATCAAAGGAAAATCGTGTCATCATTTTTAGGACGCGTAAGATGAACTATTTCAAATTTAAAATGAAATTGAATGTAAAATCTGAAATACCACTTCATGCACACAGTGTTCTGGTAGTAGCTGTAGCCGCCCAGGTGCATCGAGTGTACGAAGTGGTCGGTTATACGTCAAATACTAACCTGTCGAGCTTGGTCGTAAATCAGAGACCGCCTCCAAAAAACAAATAAACAACAGTGGCGCGTACAGAGGTAAAATGTAGTACATATGTGGAATTTAAAAGACAAATTGGATTTGTAATAAATTACATTTAAAATAAATAGTTTATGAGAATTAAGGAATTTTTGTAGGAACAGAGCTGCCAGATGTGAACCGATTTCCTTCATCCTTTCATAATGCATAAAGAAATTATTCAATTTCTAAACCCCTTAAAACCGTATTGCACTGGATCCCTTGACAGGCAATGATTTATTACTTTGCATCGAATATGATCCTACTATAGGTAGAGTTTATTAAATCTACATGGTGTTTAAAACTTACCGTTTCCGAAATAATCAATTGTTTTTGAAAAAAATCACAATTTCAACTCTCTAAATGAGGCTAGATAGCGTTTAAACCGTTAGAGTTAGAAACCTGCAGTTTCACAGTTCGTTTTGGCATAAATTACTCTATCTTGTCTTCTGTGAGCAAAACGTGTACGTTATTCACACTCGGAAATACTGAGACCTATAATCTTATGAATTGAAAAACTTTTTTTTCAAATAATGACCCATATTAATTGTCATGGGTGAATGCAAAATTGAATGCCCTTTCGACTGATATAAGGTTCTTCATACAGAAAAATCAGGTTCTTTTCTAAAGTCCGAAAAAGTAGTTCTGTAACAGCGTGCAGAGTTACTCGCACTGTTTCGACGATTTTTTGGGGATTAATTTGAAACAGCACTTTGTACCGCTTCCAATACTTCCCCTGGTATTTGCTCGTCTTCACTTTCCGAGCTCATTTTGAATTAAACACGCTTAGAATATGAATTACAATATATAATTCTGACACTACCTTTTCAAACAACTAATTTTTATTGTTTCTTAGGTTACTGTCGTTATGATAGTTACAGCACCTAAACCGTCTTGATTCAAACACTGTTCAAAGATTTCAAATTATAAATTAAATTGTTGTATATAACACAATTAATTGTCTTATTTTATTGTAGTTTTCGAAAAATATTTTTACATCTCGGAAAGTGCCATTTCGCGTTCTATATAACTATCTACACACTCGAACGAAAAAGTTGATTTTACGAACGGTATAATAAAACAAATTTCACTTCACTTCTCTCACAAATTTTATTGACAAAAAACTGTCATAGTTTTCTAAAATATAGTCATTTTTAAATATATTGTTATGGGTATGAATATGTCTTTGTGTATGCGCCAATCTATTTATGTATAGTAATATGTAATTTGTTTGTGTAAATGTTTTTGTTGTAATGTTGGTCGTCTATTTTACCCTGGCTAGCTCTCGACCCTTCTCAGTAGCAGGTTCAAATGAAGGTACAACTCAGCATGAAACCACACAACACTCCACACTAAACAAAAGATGCTATAAAAGATGCTATTTAGAAATGAATTTATTTATTACTAGAAAGACCCGGCAAACGTTTTTTTGCCATATAAATTATTCCTAGGATTATTTTAGTAGATTTTTCATAAAGAAATTTCACTTCTACCATCTATATTATATTTAGTGTTATTCAGTGTATATCGTGTATATTTTTTTTATTAATGTTAATAGTAAACGTCACTATTACGATTGATGCACAAACAATAATAATAATGGCCGAAAACTGTAGAGAGTGAGAAACGGCTTATTGTGTGAGAGAGATCTCATCCCTACTCCGTTCTGTTTACTGGGTCAGAAGTGACACCGGTCGACGCCTGGCGGGGATAAAAAAATGATCAAGTGATAATTGATCAGTTATCGACCGGGGTTGAAAATTATTGAATTACTAATATCGCTATTAAAAAATAGGGGTTGATGGTAGAAGGGTGAAAATTTAGGATTGTATGTATTTTTTAAAGCCACATCATAAAAAAATAAAAATAAAAAATTTTGTCCAAAAAATTAAAAAAAAAATTTTGGGGTGGACCACCCTTAACATTTAGGGGTATGAAAAATAGATGTTGGCCGATTCTCAGACCTACTCAATATGCTCACAAAATTTCATGAGAATCGGTCAAGCCGTTTCGGAGGAGTACGGGAACGAACATTGTGACACGAGAATTTTATATATAAGATATTAAATATTTTTTCTTTATATCAATAAAAATCTACTGTGAATGTCAAGTCAAACACAATTAAAGAATATTTTGAAGTCTCCTACAATATTTTTTAACACTTTGAAAAAGATTTTATTTCAGTGTATTTACTTTAATTTATTTTATGTATTGTTGGTTACCTGCAGTGTAAAATTTAAATTTTTATCGTATAATTTCTTATTCAATGTGTTACTGACGTATTTCTAATATTAATATCTATTAAATTTTTCAATAGCCAAATTTTGATAATTGTTTAGATAGTGAAACCAAATTTCTTTGATATGAAAATTTTAATTATATGAAAATTTTGTGTTATGCCCTTTTTGACTGTATTTTTTAATCTATTTTAGCTAGCTAGCGATTTCGTATACGATTTTTGGACTACTTTGTGCACAAAAAAGAAAAGAAAAGATACCTTTCTGTATGTCTTATTGATTTATCAATTGTCGACTGGCTTCCCGCGTATACTTTGCCTAGATATTGTTCTGGAATCCTCGTCTTTCTGTTCTCACTGGATTTCCGGAACCTGCTGCTGGTATCCTCGTCTTTCTGCTCTCATTGGATTTCCGGAACCTGCTGATGGAATTCTCTTCTTTTTGTTATTGCTGGAACGCCGGATCTTCTGCTTGTTTTATTCTTCTTCACCCTCGTTCCTGGAATCTTTTTGAGTCACTTTTCCAATATAATTACTTCTATGTATCTGGTTTCTCCCAATTTACTTCTTTTAACAACTCTCTCACGGTAACTAATTCTATTTTATCTGGTTTTTATCAATTAACTTCTTTAACACTTCTCTCTCGACACAATCTTTTTGGTAACAAATCAATAATCTTTTGATTTTTTTTTTACTCTTGATTTTTCTTCTCCTTGTTAGGGCCTTTCCACATCTATGCCTTTTCTTTTTAAATGCCGTTTTCTTTTTACACTTCACGTCACTTCACTTTATACTTTACAAATTCACAATCCTACTCTAGTTTCTTTACAAAAATTTTAAATTATGTTTCAAAATATTCCTTATTTCTATATTTGTATTTGACTTTTATTATATGTACTATTTTATGACTTGTGGATCCATCTTTATTTTTGACATTTACCTGACATTTCCATCTTATTGATATATAAATTTTACTTTAGACCTTAATATTTCTTGCTACTTATTTTTCTAACTCATATTATAACTATTTAATAAAACTATGACATTTTTTTAGTTTTCTTTTGATATATGTCACTTGCGATTTCTAATTAATTTTAATTATGTTTTTCTAATAACATCTTTGGCATGTACNACCCTGTATATCAAAAATAAAACGAAAACGGACCTATGTTTATATGAACTTTTTGCCTTAAAATCACGCACAGATTAACACCCTTCAATATTGACATCCAATTATGAAACACCCTGTATATTTAATGTACGTTATATATTTTACGATATTTTTGCACAAAAGTGGAACATGAAAATAACCGTACAAATCTTGTTTTCCCCCCCTTTATTTACGGGAACCGAGGACTATATTGCATAGATATTGAGAGATTAAAGTCGTTTAAACTTTTGGAAAGTACGAAATTGTCATAAGATACGAACATGTTATTTCCAGGAGCACGTGTTCTTTTTGCTCTCCCTCTACTGATTTCGTTTTAAAACTTTTAAATGTTTAATCCCAGAAATATATTTGCTTGGGCTTATAAAATGGTTTTATTGTGTTGCAAGCGATGTAGTACTGGCTGGTAGCTTTCGCAACGTCAATATTAAGAAGAAAATTATTGAGCTATTAAATGTGATAATGCTCAATTCCTATATAATGTTGAATTTAATTGTAATTGTAAATTATTGATCATTTGAAGTTTTTTGTCTACATGAATTGCAATTAACAAAAACACTTACGTTATTAATTATTTATTATTATTTGAAGGGGCATATATTTTTAATGGTCAGTAAGTGCATTTTTATCAGAATCCATTACTCAAATGAGGCCATCATAAAGCAGTTATTAAAGTCACTAGTGGAAATTTTCTCATATGATTAAAATTGATACTTGTCGCTGTGACAATGACAGAATACAAAACAATTTCTTTTTTACAATAAAATGTTTGCTTTACGCCATAGTGCGAAATGGTTATATCTTTGCGTAATGTACACGATGATGCGTAGTGTTAGTAATTTACGCACGATAGTAAATAAACCTAAATATGTTCATGTTTAAAACAAAAATACAACTTTAATTTATTATTTGATCGTTTCATAGTTCTATTGCAGTTCTTTAATGTATAATTTCATGGTTTTAATTCGAATATTTGTCCCCTTTATCTCGAATTGCACTAAACACAGTAACGCCTAAAGATCCACTTCTTCCTAACTCCCCAGCCTTTTCCCGAGCTAATGCGCTATCGAAAATGGACTAACACGTAGGGCAATAATCGTAATATGGAAGATATTAAGTTCCGACAAAACCGAGTATACGCGTTTAGGACCCCACTAGCGTTACTTGTAACTCCATAATTGCCCTTAGATTCACCATCGGCGAAACGTACCCTACGGACGTACTTACCAACTAGAAGACGCAATGTGCGAGCGGAAAAGAGAAAATCGATGAGTGAGTCGGAAAATATGACGTTTATTACTTTTAGGTACATTACTTAAAAAATATAAATAAATTATAAACATTTTCATACATTCTATTTTCATGAAGTTGTCTGTATGGATTTGACTTGAATTTTTCCTTTTAACTCGGCCTAGAACTAAAAGGAAGGAATGTTTTCCAAAGGATATTTTTTCGAGAATTCAAAATTAACGAAAATAAAAAACTAACCTTTTAATTTAGGTATATCCGAGCGTGTTTAAATAAGACCTTCGAAATTATTATCACTGCCTTCATTCACACAAGCTATCGCTCGGAGTATTTTCTATTCAGTGCATGGTGTTAGAAGAGAGCGATTTCCCCGAATTATTTCGTCAGAGTTTCTGTGTATTCACATGATTCCTTTCCTGTGTTAAATTTAATTTTGTCCGCCACAAATAAAAATCGCATGGATTACAACCTGGTCAACTTGGCGGCCATGATATTGGTCTACCCTGTATAAGGAATATTGATTTNAGTTCTTTAATGTATAATTTCATGGTTTTAATTCGAATATTTGTCCCCTTTATCTCGAATTGCACTAAACACAGTAACGCCTAAAGATCCACTTCTTCCTAACTCCCCAGCCTTTTCCCGAGCTAATGCGCTATCGAAAATGGACTAACACGTAGGGCAATAATCGTAATATGGAAGATATTAAGTTCCGACAAAACCGAGTATACGCGTTTAGGACCCCACTAGCGTTACTTGTAACTCCATAATTGCCCTTAGATTCACCATCGGCGAAACGTACCCTACGGACGTACTTACCAACTAGAAGACGCAATGTGCGAGCGGAAAAGAGAAAATCGATGAGCGAGTCGGAAAATATGACGTTTATTACTATTACATTACTTGAAAAATATAAATAAATTATAAACATTTTCATAAATTCTATTTTCATGAAGTTGTCTGTATGGATTTGACTTGAATTTTTCCTTTTAACTCGGCCTAGAACTAAAAGGAAGGAACGTTTTCCAAAGGATATTTTTTCGAGAATTCAAAATTAACGAAAATAAAAAACTAACCTTTTAATTTAGGTATATCCGAGCGTGTTTAAATAAGACCTTCGAAATTATTATCACTGCCTTCATTCACACAAGCTATCGCTCGGAGTATTTTCTATTCAGTGCATGGTGTTAGAAGAGAGCGATTTCCCCGAATTATTTCGCCAGAGTTTCTGTGTATTCACATGATTCCTTTCCTGTGTTAAATTTAATTTTGTCCGCCACAAATAAAAATCGCATGGATTACAACCTGGTCAACTTGGCGGCCATGATATTGGTCTACCCTGTATAAGGAATATTGATTTATTATTCCCGAACTATGTGAGCATGCATTTGCAGAAACTATAAATCACATCTAAACAATGTCTGCGACAACGTCGAATGTCCTTTTACTTCGCAGCGAACTCCGAGAAATTTGAAACAGTTCTGCCAACTTAGTCGAATAATATTATCGCTTGTATTCGCCCTGTATTATACTAATGCAGCCCAAAGTGGAATTTGCTTTGAAGTTTGCCCGACGTGAATTAAATATGGATGATTGTTAAGTACATGTTTGGATAAAAAAGAAAAATAAATTATTTTAAAAGCAGCAGTCCTGTAATTTAATTCTATAATTAAATATAAATGATGAGCGTAATTTACCATCAAAGCAAAATAATGCCCGGTATTATTCACTGGAAGTTCTACAGAGCTTTTTCCTCGCGAATTATTTAATATTTATGCGGAGTTTTTTTTGCAGTTTCATAAATTGGCGTTTATTCCTTCTATACGACGTCTGGAATAGCCGAATATGAATATGACTTAATTTTTTACCTAAAACATATTTGCTAAAATTTTCTTAAACAGTGTTTCTTTTTATATCATATTTTTTTCGGTAGTAGAGCTTTTAAGAAACCAGATATAGGGTTATGTGAATTTTTCCGAAAATTAAACATGGCCTTGCAGCTCGAAAACGATACCTAGAAGACATCACCATGTATAAATTTCCAGCCCCAACCCCCAGAATTATAAAACAACTCTCCGAAACCTCCGAAAATGCTACTACAATCATTCTAACTGCACATTCTTATGGATTCTAACTTTTACTCTATATGTATAGCTACTTCCCACTTCAAAAATTGAAATTTTGATTTTAAAATTTGTGTTAGGACATTATTTGAGGTTGTAAACAGATTTGTTCTATAAAAATGTCGTGTAAAATAATAAATAATGGTACTTCTCTCATGAGTATTTTCGTGTTTTTTTAATTTATGAGCACCCTGTATATCTAATCTTAGATGTTTGTATGACAGTCTCATTTTTGCGAGGGTCAGAACTTTTTATAAAGAGTGATATTTTTCGATAATGTCAAAAACAAAAGAGTTTCTCCTCTTGTCAACTTCATCCGTGGACACACTATATAATAAACTTTATTGTACTTAAATTTTCAAGTTTTTACTAAATTATTTTATTAAAAAAGTAAAAAAAATCTGTCAATTTTTATCCAAAAATACTTTACAACCTCTCGTTTTGAAGGAAATTTAATCTACTTTTTTTTCTATGAAGCAATGCCTATACCTATCTTTACTCAAAAAAAAAAACTGGAGGCCAAAAAGTAAAAAAAAAATCAGAAAATCGAATTTTTGCATAAAATTATCCTTTAAATTTTTTTAAATAAGCTCTGTCGATGGGAAATTCAATTCTTTAAATAATTTTTCCTATGAACTATAGCGAAAATTTGCTTCGTTTTCGAGCTACAATTAAAAAACTGAAAGGAGTGCATTTTCACCCCTATCTCCAATTTCCACCCTCTAATTTAATAGCACTCCGCGGTTTTTTCATCTAAAATGACCATTTGAACTTTTCATGTAATAAAATTTCTTGAACGTCATAGTTTCTTTTAAAACCCTCTATTCAATAGCCTATTAGCGTTACACTACCGATTCCTTAAACATTTCCAATTACACTTCTTTATTTGAGTATTTACGCCACACTGAAATTAAAAAAGTTTTAATAAATAAATAAATTTATACGAATTTATAAAAAATTAAACTGATACTTACATAAATAAGTAATGTGAAATAATATTTCCAATATTAAAATTGTACAGGGTGGGCAAATAAGCGAGGTAAGCGGCTGTATCTCAGAAACTAATGATCGTAGAGAGCTACGGTAAAAAATTTTATAGGTAAAGTGGGCAAGGGAAAATGCTGGAAATTATTTTCAAGTTTCCAAGATGGCCGCCAGTGGGCGTTTCCACCATATTGAATTACATAAAGTTACGTTTCTCACGATTTTCCCCAATGAATGTAACAAAAAAGTATTTGCGTTTTAATGTTAACTTAAAGTCGAANACTGCACATTCTTATGGATTCTAACTTTTACTCTATATGTATAGCTACTTCCCACTTCAAAAATTGAAATTTTGATTTTAAAATTTGTGTTAGGACATTATTTGAGGTTGTAAACAGATTTGTTCTATAAAAATGTCGTGTAAAATAATAAATAATGGTACTTCTCTCATGAGTATTTTCGTGTTTTTTTAATTTATGAGCACCCTGTATATCTAATCTTAGATGTTTGTATGACAGTCTCATTTTTGCGAGGGTCAGAACTTTTTATAAAGAGTGATATTTTTCGATAATGTCAAAAACAAAAGAGTTTCTCCTCTTGTCAACTCCATCCGTGGACACACTGTATATAATAAACTTTATTTTAATTAAATTTTCAAGTTTTTACTAAATTATTTTATTAAAAAAGTTAAAAAAATCAGTCAATTTTCATCCAAAAATGCTTTAGAACCTCTCGTTTTGAAGGAAATTTAATCTACTTTTTTTTCTATGAAGCAATGCCTATACCTATCTTTACTCAAAAAAAAAACTGGAGGCCAAAAAGAAAAAAAAAAAATCAGAAAATCGAATTTTTGCATAAAATTATCCTTTAAATTTTTTTAAATAAGCTCTGTCGATGGGAAATTCAATTCTTTAAATAATTTTTCCTATGAACTATAGCGAAAATTTGCTTCGTTTTCGAGCTACAATTAAAAAACTGAAAGGAGTGCATTTTCACCCCTATCTCCAATTTCCACCCTCTAATTTAATAGCACTCCGCGGTTTTTTCATCTAAAATGACCATTTGAACTTTTCATGTAATAAAATTTCTTGAACGTCATAGTTTCTTTTAAAACCCTCTATTCAATAGCCTATTAGCGTTACACTACCGATTCCTTAAACATTTCCAATTACACTTCTTTATTTGAGTATTTACGCCACACTGAAATTAAAAAAGTTTTAATAAATAAATAAATTTATACGAATTTATAAAAAATTAAACTGATACTTACATAAATAAGTAATGTGAAATAATATTTCCAATATTAAAATTGTACAGGGTGGGCAAATAAGCGAGGTAAGCGGCTGTATCTCAGAAACTAGTGATCGTAGAGAGCTACGGTAAAAAATTTTATAGGTAAAGTGGGCAAGGGAAAATGCTGGAAATTATTTTCAAGTTTCCAAGATGGCCGCCAGTGGGCGTTTCCACCATCTTGAATTACATAAAGTTACGTTTCTCGCGATTTTCCCCAATGAATGTAACAAAAAAGTATTTGCGTTTTAATGTTAACTTAAAGTCGAACATTTTTTGTAAAAACAATTTTTCTCTATCTTTCGAAATAAAGTGGTGGGGGGTATTTGAATGTTGTTTTAAATAAATGCCTGTAACTTCGAAACGGCTTAATGGATTTGGATAAATTTGGTATCATTGAAAAGAGCATTTCTTGGGCTTTTAGGTTTCTCGTAATCATGACAGTTGCGACCTACACGGCCGCCGATAGAGGGCGTTATTCGATATTATAACCAAAATATTGGATTTTCTCAAAAAATTTAAATGCGATGATATGACTTTTTTTAGACTAGAAAATAGACAAATGACCAACCAATAAGCCTGCGCAAACCGCATCTTAATATCTTTTTCCTAACTCAAATTATTTAAAAAAATACTAAACCAGGAAAATTCATATATCCCCATTTAAAAATGCATCGGTTGCTTTCGATAAGAAGGCAAGTAGTAGGCCATGGACACGACAATCGCCTAACAAAAATATTGCCAAGTAACGTCAAACTTTTGTCACACGCAGCCTAATATTGTTGATTGCGTATAATTTGAGTACTTTTTAATCAAAATGCCTCTCACAAATAATGAAGCCGTTGACATGATTGCGATTTATTTCGAGTGTTTTCAAAATGCAGCTATAGCTGCAAGACAGTACGCGGCACGGTATCCAGATCGCCGTCATTACGGGAGAAGAATGTTTCCGCGCTTGGTACAGCGATTACGCGATACTGGAAGTTTTCGTCGTCCTAAACGTCGCAGGCGTCGCAATGGAAGGACCGAAGAAAACATTATCAATGTCTTGGCTTACATAGAATTTGATAGACATGTAGGAACTAGAACATTGTCTCTAGACTTGGGAATAGCACGAACAACTGTTAGAAATATTTTGAAAGATTATAGGTAAATAATTTTATCTTATTCCAAGTATCTTAGCACATACTCTCAAATACACAATTCAGTGTTATTCTGATTATATTATTTTTACGCATATGTTGTTTTTTACTTTTAGATTACATCCTTACCACATAGTTTTGCACCAGGCGCTAAATGAACAAGATTTCGATAATAGATTAAATTATTGTCAATGGATGCTAGGCATGCTTGAGGAAAACAGAAATTTCTTAACGGAAATTCTCTGGACCGACGAGGCTACCTTTAGTAGTGATGGTAGAGTAAACCGTCATAATATGCATTATTGGTCCGCTGAAAATCCGCATTGGTTAAGAGAAGTGCAGCACCAGGGACGCTGGAGCCTAAATGTGTGGTGCGGTATCATTGGGGACAGAATTATTGGACCTTATTTTTTTGATCAAGCTTTAACTGGTAACCGCTTCTTAGAGTTTTTGATCAACGACTTGCCAATTTTGTTGGAAGATGTGCCACTCGAAACTAGGAGAACTATGTTTCTGCAATTAGATGGTTGTCCGGCACATTATTCAATTAATGTCCGAAACCATATTAACGGGACCTTTCGAGAACGCTGGATAGGAAGGGGAAGCCTATTTCCTTGGCCGGCAAGATCTCCGGACTTGACATGTCTTGATTTTTACTTGTGGGGACGCTTAAAAGACATTGTTTTTCAAACTCCACCAACAACACGAATGGATATGGAAAACAGAATTCGAAACTCAATTCGTCAACTATCAGCGGTAGAAATCGAGGCTGCGGTTCTGTCGACTCAAGAAAGACTGGAACAATGTGTGGAATATGACGGAAGGCAATTTGAACACAGAAGGCATTAATCTTTTTTCAAAATCGGTCCTTTTCAGGACCACAACTTTATTTAAAAGGAAAATCGCTTATAAATACGAAAACGTGCGACTTAAAATCACAGCACTAAATAAACTGACATTTCTTGTGAATATTTTAGAGAGGAGTTTGTCTTTTATTTCCATGGCCTACTACTTGCCTTCTTATCGAAAGCAACCGATGCATTTTTAAATGGGGATATATGAATTTTCCTGGTTTAGTATTTTTTTTAATAATTTGAGTTAGGAAAAAGATATTAAGATGCGGTTTGCGCAGGCTTATTGGTTGGTCATTTGTCTATTTTCTAGTCTAAAAAAAGTCATATCATCGCATTTAAATTTTTTGAGAAAATCCAATATTTTGGTTATAATATCGAATAACGCCCTCTATCGGCGGCCGTGTAGGTCGCAACTGTCATGATTACGAGAAACCTAAAAGCCCAAGAAATGCTCTTTTCAATGATACCAAATTTATCCAAATCCATTAAGCCGTTTCGAAGTTACAGGCATTTATTTCAAACAACATTCAAATACCCCCCACCACTTTATTTCGAAAGATAGAGAAAAATTGTTTTTACAAAAAATGTTCGACTTTAAGTTAACATTAAAACGCAAATACTTTTTTGTTACATTCATTGGGGAAAATCGTGAGAAACGTAACTTTATGTAATTCAATATGGTGGAAACGCCCACTGGCGGCCATCTTGGAAACTTGAAAATAATTTCCAGCATTTTCCCTTGCCCACTTTACCTATGAAATTTTTTACCGTAGCTCTCTACGATTACTAGTTTCTGAGATACAGCCGCTTACCTCGCTTATTTGCCCACCCTGTACGGAGCATTAAAGTTGGTGTAAAAAAAAATTGAGTCTGCAGAAAAAACCGCATTGACGTCATACCGTTTAGCGCAATATCTGTCATTATAGTCAAGAATAAGAACAGAGAAAAAACCGAGCCCTGTTTTTAGCGTTGTTTACGAACAACAAACGGCATCGAAAAAGGACCACGCGCCAAGTGATCAAGTTAAAATTAACCCCGAGCAAAATGGCTTTTATGCGCCCGAGGGTGGAGACACAAGAGAAGCGGATATTTTTGATTAATGGCGGAGACCCCGGCCCGGAATAATCTGGACCATTTTTTACGGGAGGCCGTCGGGGCGCCGAACAAACTGCACGCGGTTCGCAGGTCAGGCTTCTTCTTCTTATTTATAATCCGAGTACTTCATTTTTTAAAGCTACGAGGGTATCAGACGGAACGTACCCTTCGTTCCATTCAATTTTTAATTGTGAGTTAAGTTTACAATTTCCAACAGTTTGTATACATGTTTCTTCATACTAACATACAAACTTAGCAATGAAGACACACAAACACCTCGTACTGTCACTAAACTCTGAAATAAATAACTGTGTGTACACATGTCCGCAAGTGACCTATTTTAAGTACATATTACGTCAAGAACGTCAGCCTGGTCTAACAATTGCAAGGACAAAGAACAGACGCAGGACGAACCAGGGTTCCAGGCAAAGATCCACGGCAGATTGGCGCCAAGGACTAGATACTGATACCTGCGAGCGACTCCACACCAGGATTCTTCAGCGAACGCTCGCCCCGACAACATTTATTCTCCCTACACTTTAATTCTTACTATGAAATTAATAAAACACAACACTGTACTATTTTTCAATCAATTCCCGTTCCTGAAAAAATGTAGCTTTACAGACTGACTACTTGATAATTATTACCTGCAAAACTAATTATTGGTCGGTAACTTTTGCAATATTTCTGTCAAAGTCACCCTTACCAATCTTAACAGCCGTGTTCTTAGGTGTCTAATTTTTCTAGTCGCCCTCGTAACGTAAATCTGGAGTGGTTCATTTTTAAGACTACCTCTCGGAACCCGGTTATTTCTCGCGACCTCATTAACATGTTTACCGACCTGATGATGAATAGTTATTGTCCCTTCGGTTCAGTTATGAGCGTAAATGTCCCGGCCTGATTTACTCCCGAACCGTAACTGGGAAATTTATTAACTGCGTAATTTTTAAACATGCACTCGCCCGGATCCGCCGGAGTTCAAGTTTTATACGCTGATAAATCTGACGAGAAGTGATGAATAATGATTAGTTTGTTATTACGTATTATTCGAACGGTCGTTTCTATGTAAATGTCGTTAAAAATGCTGCCGTCTGTTTTATATGTTGACTCTGATTTAATTTTAGCCATTAATGCGTAATATGAAGTACTTTACGCACCAGTGAGTAAAATATATTGTTTATAATTGTACCCGTGTTTTTTACTGTTTCTTGTAATATTCGTAATAAGGTGTAGCTAGCGCTTCTGCTAACAACTGTAAAATTTTATTTTCGAGATTCTTTTCTCAAAAAAAGATCTACTTCAATTTTAAACTTGATTGACTGAATAAACTGTTCTCAAAGCGTTGTAAAACTGTTTTTTTCGAATTGTTAATTGAGGATCAATATTTAATGAAGGAATATTTAATTCAGTATGCCATTTTGACTTTTGGAACTTCCCTTTTAACTTTGTGCCATTCTTTGTGAAATATCATGCGTAATGGACAAAATCAAATGTGCTGCGTATGGAGGTGGATATCTTCCTTGAGGTGGATATCTTCCTTTTGAATTGAGAATGAATATACCTTTCAAATGAGGTATCACAAGCCCTTACCTCCCGTTTCAAAATTTGGTGGATTTAGATCTTTCGGTCGAGATTTTTTTAAGATATAGCGCGAGTCCACGGACTTGGAATTTTTTTCAGCTAAGTCATTGCATGGACCAGATGACTTGTTTATTCAGCTTCAATTTCCTTTTTTTTAAATTTCGATGCGACCATTTTTCATCGAAATATCGGAATATGGAAATGGAAAAGGATTCTTTTGTCTTCAGTCATCGATATCTCGATGACAAATGGTCGTATAGAGAATTGAAGGGCAGTTGCGAAAAGTGGAATAAATTTCCTATAACATGCACCAACTTTTCGAAAAAAAAATTTTTTTCAGCTTTTACATGAATTTTAAAAAACACTAAAAAAGGTAATTTATGATTTTTTTGACGGCTAAATTAGAAATGTTCACGAAATGACATGAATGTTAAGCATGATTTTTACAGTTCGATATACCCAGAAGAACCCTGTGAAGTTTCATCTCGATCTAGCGAACCGTTTCTTTGTTTCAAACAGTCAAACTTTTGAAAAAATTAAAGGGTCACGTTTTTTGAGCTTAAACACTTCATAATCATCATTAAAATGGGTAAAAAAATTTTTTTTGAGGTTTTCTCACATTTTTACTGCAAATAACGTTTAAATTAATGAAAAAAAAATTGAAAAATTTGAAAAATTTTTTTGTTTTTTGTTTTGTTTTTTTTTTTGGAAAATTGTCCGATTGTTTTCAGCGCGATTCGGCTTTTCCGTCCTATGCTTCTGTTCATAAACTTTTAATTAAATTAAAAGTTGATGACCCAAACCAGATTTCGACTCCGATTCACACCGTTTTTTGAAAGACATTTCTAATTAATTTTTGTGCAGTCAGTAATCACTTAACAAAACAGTTTTTTTCAAAAATACCCATTTTTCTTCTCTGAAAAAAAATTTTATTATTTGCGGTAAAAATGTGATATTACCTCATTTTTCATCAATTTAAACGTTATTTGCGGTAAAAATGTGATATTACCTCAAAAAAAATTGTCATTTCTTGAATATTTCTAATTTAGCCGTCAATTTTCTAAAAAACCATAAATTACCCTTTTCTCCTGTTTTTTTAAATTCGTGTAAAAGATGAAAAAATAAATTTTTCGAATAGTTGCGGCAGTATGTTATAGGAAATTTATTCCAGTTTTTGAAACTGCCCTTCAATTCTCTATACGACCATTTGTCGCCGAAATATCGATGGCTGAAGACAAAAGTATATTTTTCCATTAAAACTCCGATATTTCGATGAAAAATGGTAGTATCGAGATTTTAAAAAAAGGGAATTGAAGCTGCATAAACAAGCTATCTGGTCCATGCAATGGCTTAGATAAAAAAAATTTTTCCAAGTCCGTGGACAAAAAAATTCAAAATTTTTTTATGGCGCTATTTCTTAGAATTGCATGATAATTAAAAAAATTAGACCAAAAGATCTAAAAACTAGAATCTTAGAGCTTCAAAATGCTTTTTTTATTCTCGATACGACTATTTTTCACCTAAATACATCTGTCAAAAATCACGGAAAAATTTCAGAAATTCTTTTGACCCTTTAATTTTTTGCATTAGTATATGGACACATATTTAAAAAAAAATTGTTGATTTTCGATTTCAGATAAAATTTGCCACTTTTTAACCAAACAATTTTTTTTTTTTTTTTCATTTAAATACTTAACAAATATTTAGCAAAAAATACCCAGCATTGTATTTGTAACCTCTTTGAAGAAGAAAATCCTTTAAATTATCTTATATTTTTTAGTAACTAGATATAAATACCCACTTAAACTCAAATAAACGAGAATTTCTAGATAATAGAGGAATAGCAACTGTATGATGATGCGGTGTCCTAATAGGAGGAAGAGCTCCTAGAGTGAATTTCTAAGAGACATTTCCGCAAACAGAGCACTCAATCTAAAAGTCCAAATAGAGGACTTCGGCGGGATTCAAAGTTTACAACGGCCAGAGACGTGTTGAATGGGCCGCTGGTAAACATAATATCCTATGAGGTGGCGAACGTGTCGCCTAGGTTACTAAACCTCCAACTTCGGTTATTTCCTTAGACAAATAGAAGTTTATTATATGGGGTGACAAGATAACATTCATTTTCCGAGCACAATAGAGTGGACAAGGTGTTTTATGTTCCTCATTCCCGCTTGTTACCCGATCTCTCTCTCTGGTGACGGTACCGGGGATCCACCGCATGAAAAATTGACGGCATTTCCCCTTTCTTCAGGGGAATATTAACTTAATTTGAATAAAGCCATCTGTTTGTAATTACCTGCCTATCTACCTTCACATAAGAAGGGCGATTGTACAATTCTAGATAATTACAGAGCAACAGCAACTGTTCCTATTATTAGTAAAACTTGAGATTATTATTAAACACAGATTGGTCAAATACTGTGAAGATAAATCCATATTTACCGAAGCACAATTCGGATTTAGAAAAAAACAAATTTAAGATAAAATCGTATCTGTATAATAGGCAGCAGTAGGTATATGTATAAGTTTAAAAGGAAGTGAGTTAGACCTGCTACCTATTAAGAATGAGGTTCCACAAGGCTCGGTTCTGGGCCCAATTTTATTTCTTATTTACATAAATAATCTCCATTTTTCTGTTAGTATGGATTCTCGTTTACTATTTGCTGACGACACAACGCTCTTAACCAGGGATATTATAAGGTTGCATATTGATTTATTTTCTTCCAATATGTTGAAACTAAACAACATAAAAACTCAAAATCTGTTATTCTCTTCTGACAAATGGACATCAACTAGAAATGCCAAGCTGCTTGGAATAATATTCGACACCAGACTTAAGGAGGTTTATCGGATACGGAGGAACGTCTAAAAGTCTAACGAAAGTCTCTGTACATTCGCTAGTGACTAAAGTAGTAAGCCTTTAGATTTGGCAACGTTGCACTTGGCTGGCTTTGTTGGATGCCTAAGCTTGAAATATACACCATATGTCACACCTGCGAATTTCAAATAATGCGCTACGTCGAGAACCGCGGCGTTGTCGCTATCACGCATATGGGCGTAAAGTTAATCAACAACAGCAGTTTGAAGGAGAGTTATTATAAATTATGTATCTTACAAGTACCTAATCGATTTCTACGAGCTGTCATACGGTTCCTTAGATATCGGTTTCCTATTTATACAAGTTGCTGTAAAAACTGTTTGTCAATTGTTGCGCATTCTAAGTGGAAAGACCAAAAAAATCTGCATTCTCATAAGACTATGTACTAAATTGTAAATTATTTTATTAATATCTCGTCTCTTAGGTATCCAAACTAGTCATAATTTTTTTTGAGGATTTTCTTCATATTAATAAGCTTATATTAATTTTTTTATGAATATTTGTTCGTTAATTTCAAATCAGAAAAACCTCCTTAAAAAGAAGTCAGTCAGACCTACTACCTATTAAGAATGGGGTTCCACAAGTTTCGGTTCTGGGCCCAATTGTATTTCTTATTTACATAAATGATTTCTCTTTTTCTGATGGTGTGGATTCTTGTTTACTATTTGCTGATAACACAACGCTCTTAACCAGAGTTGCATAATGATTATTTCAATCAGAGATTTGGTTTTCTTCCAATATGTTGAAATTAAACAACATAAAAACTCAAAATCTGTTATTCTCTTTTGATAAATGGACATCAACTAGAAATGCCAAGCTGCTTGGAATAATATTCGAGACCAGACTGAATTGGTATTCTCGTTTACGTCAGCTTAAACACTGTTTTTCGTCAGATGGTATTCGAATTGTGTATACTTTGCTATAATACATAGTCACCTTACTTATGGTGTTACAATGTGGGGTAACTCTGCCACTGTCAATAGAGTATTTTCACTTACAATCTCCCTAGTGCTTGAATTATTTCCGGAAACTTTTCTGAAGGAACGCATTTTCTAGAAAAATGCGTGATTGAGGAAAAATTTCCGGACAGTAATTCAAGGACGTGGGGGATTCAGTAAAAAAATTTTACAACCAAAATTTATTTTAAAAATTTGGCATGTTTCATTTTGAAACTTATTTCGCCAAAATAAAGTTGGCTTGACAGGTAGACATTGTTTTGTGGTGCATGACATATTTTTTTCTTAAACGTCACATAATTTAATCCCATTTCACGCGTTTTTTTAAATTCAAAATTGGCTCGTTTTGGATATGAAAATTCCGAAAACATAAAAGCAGAAGTGGCAAATTTAACTCCCCAAAATACGAAGAAGTCGAAATTAAGCGTATGGAGGCAGTTTCCAGTTTTTTGTGTGGACAGATCGTACAATGTTGAAGATCCAACAATGTCGATGACTACGTTGGCATCAATTTTTGAAGATTATGCGTTTAACATGTAAAAGAAAAATTCTGATGATTACAAAGAATCTGTCGTTTAATTTTGTTAATATTTTTTACGAGTAAAACTAATACATTAATTAATTGGCATGCCCTAAGACTTTCATTTTCATAAGTACGGGGATACCTAATCTTTGGAAAAAAAAATGTTTTAATCTTTAGTAAAACAAAATGGTTCTTAGTAAAACATAAAAAACAAACGTTCCTTTCACTTTAGTAATAAATGAGACATTTAATTTTTAACTTTATTCACTTAGTATTACTAAAATAGAAGGAAAGTTTGTAGAAAAGCAATGTCTATGGCAGTTTATCAAATATTCTTATTAAAACATAAAAATCACATTCCTTTCACTTTAGTAATAAAAAAAGGCATTTAATTTTTGAATTTAAATATTTATCTTTGCAACACAATTCACTTAGTATTACTAAAATAAAAGGAAAGAAAGTTTTTGTAGAAAAGTGACGCCTATGACAGTTTATCAATGATTCTGATTAAAACATAAAAAAACACATTCCTTGCACTTTAGTAATAAAAAAGGCATTTAATTTTTAAATTCAAATATTTGTCTTTGCAGTACAATTCACTTAGTATTACTAAAATAGAAGGAAAGTAAATTTTTGTAGAAATGCGGTGTCTATGACAGTTTATTAATGATCCTTATCAAACATAAAAAAACACCACATTACATTCACTTTAGTAACAAAAAAGGCATTTAATTTTTGAATTCAGATATTTATGTTTGCAGTATAATTTTCTTAGTATTACTAAAATAGAAGGAAAGTAAGTTTTTGTGGAAAACCGATGTCTGTGGCAATATATCAATGATTCTTAAAAAATCATAAATGCAATCAAGTAGGCTTAGGCATGTGATGTCAAAATCGTCTTCGCTATACGTCACGTTGACAGTCATTTTCTCTAGCTTCTAATTGTTTACAATTAAATCATGGCAGTGAACAACCAAAAAACTAATTTAAAACCTTATAGTATATGTAATTCTTGCACCAAAATAGGGGACATTCTTATGTCTCATAAAAATTTAAAGTAAAAAAAACTGGAATCAGTCCGCATCAAGAAAACCCTTTCGCAGCTATTCAAAAGATTTTGGAGGAAGATATCCCATCTTTTTTACGTAAAACCAGGGCTCAGCAGAACAAAATTCCATCAAATTATTACATATATTTTATGAAACACAGACATCTGATGGAAATGAAAAAATAAAGGTAATAATTATGCTCCTCGTTACTCTCCGTTGCGAAGAGAAGAGTTCCAGCCAGAATTTCAAAAACATTTAGCGTTAATAGAAGAAATCTCGGAACAAATATTTGGTAAATAATTATTTGTATCTATTTATTATTTTAAAATAAATAAAAACATTACAAAACAAAATTCTGGATAGGTACTGATTTTTAACCAAATGATAGTTGTCAAAAAAAATCTCCACTTATTAATTTTGTTTGCCTAGGGAGGGAAAAAATTTCCGAAAAATTTGAAGGTTGCCATCGGCAACTGTCGAAATTACAGTATGTAATTGGCTTAAAATTCCAGGTGTAAAATTTTCACTACAAAAAAGGGCTGTCCGTATTATAGATGGAGCGAAATATGGTACTCCAAGTAAAACATTATTTATAAAACATCAAATTATGGCATTGCCATGTATTTATATATTTGAGACACTATTGTGTATTCATAAGAATATGGATAATTTTTTCATTTTGATATTCATACTTATCTTGCGACACTAGAAGTGCCAAATACTTACTTGATAAATCAGTTTTCAAGGATTCCACAAAACAGAATAAGTTAGATGTGGAATTATATAACAATTTTAAATATCATTTTCAAAATTGTAACATAGAAGTGTTATGTTTTAAGGAGTTTCACAAATTAACTAAAAATTTCCTTTTGGAACATTTCGATCCAAAAAAACCTATCGAAAAAGAAAAATTTTAAAAAGTTGAAATTAAGTAGCCCTTTACAACTAACCCAGTAGGACGTACAAACCGGCATTATAAACAATTTGTCCCAGGGCCAGACAAAAGCCGCTCGGGAATTCACTCTTTTTACATTAAATAGAGCTTATTTTTACGGTAATTTAATAAAAAAGTGAAATCACCTACGCCTCTTTATTCCCAAGATAGTTTTGTTTATATTGTTATTGTTAATTGTTATTTTTTTTTGGGCTCTTTGTCAGTTTATAATTAAAAATATCTTTTCAAGTGTTGGAGTAAGAGGGAGCTATGCATAGTACTGTAGGAACTTCCAGGAACCTGCGATAAAATTAGTAGGATACTAGTCTCTCGTCTATCCTTACGGCAATAAAATGGCAGATAACTGCAAAATCACCGACTCTGCGTGCTCAAATCCATTACGCTCATTACTTTATCGTCGACCTAATAATAATAATAATTCTCCTCCACTACGAAGGAGGACCACCTTTGTCTCGAATCGTTTTGAAACCTTCAACGTCTCAAAGGATATAATAGTCCTCGCGGACTAGAACTAGCACTTAGAACTAAACCTTTCTGAGTTGCAAATATCTACAGCTTTGTAGACGATGTAATTAAATACTCTATAATTTCGTTAAATGAGGAGAGGTGTCGGACTTCTTCAAATTTCATCACTCTTAATTATTCGCAAAAGTGGGACTCTACAGGTACTAAATTAGATGGATAAGACTGATTGTACTTTAAGGTAACAGCTAAATTATTTACATCAATCTAAAACCTTCAATTATTATAAATTATTTTGTCTACGCTCGTGTGAAATGCGACAGGTTTTGTTTCACATAATTTGCGGTGCAAGAAAATTATTTTATAAGAGCTTATGCAATAAAAACTTTTATCTGCTCATACATTGTTTTTAAGGAGGTAAGTGGATAATTATTCCCCTCGCGTTTACTAATTGTCAAATTTTTCTCACAATGTTTTGACCTCTCCACTTCAGTCACCGGAGGCTCAATATTATCTGACTGATCCATTAAAACAGCATGATGCGACGTACAACTAGAACCTGGAGTTGAATTGTCATTGTAAAGAGTCCTGTTGGCTATTTCATTTTTGTTACTTAAACTGTCAGTAACATAACTTTCTGCAATTGTGGCTGATTTCCACCCACCATGCCTCTTGTTTGCTAATACATGAACTCCGGTATTAGCCAGTAACGTTGCCGATGTTCTTCCGAATGAATGGCCTGTATATGTTTCAGGATGTTCTAGTTTCAAAAATTGTGCAATCTTATTATGTCCCTTTCTTAATAAAACACGTTTAATTTTATTGATATACTAACAGCTTATCTTTATTTCTTCTTCGATAAACATTGAGCGTGTTTAGCTGGTGAACGCTTCGATAGTTTTTAGAAACAAACCAAAATAATATAATCTCTACGTAATGCGGCCATCAAAGGATTATAATTGTTAAAAGTGACTGCAACAGACTAATCTGATTCGTCAAGTCTGTATTTTATGGGGGATACATAAAAGCTCTGCCAAGATAAGCCGCCTGCTTATAATCGTACCTCTACGTTTTACTGGCGCTTTGCCGGAGCATAAAGTGGAGCCTCTGCATAAAAATAAAACACCGATCTTCTCGCCTTAACTGAATAAATACAGTTAAGGTTGCAATCTCATTTTCATTGGTAATTTGTTTCTTTTTAGCGAATTATGTTTTTAAACCGTTGGAACAATTATAATATTCTAACAGCATTGAGAAAAAGAGAGACAAAAGTAACAAAACAAAAGGAAAACAAGCCTTTCTTTTCCACAAATCGCTGTGGGTTTAAATTTTTTTATCACTTTCTCGTTCAATACTGCCTCACATACGTACAGTACAGTGAAGCATCCGATCTAAGAATGATCTACATGGAAGTTGTTCAATTCACTGGGGGAAAGCGATTGCTGACCTTGAATTTGCCTTTAACCGTGACTTTGAAGGTCAATTGAATGTCAACTTCATAATTTTAAATGTAACCCTCTATTTCTTACCCTGGGACTGGATTCAGCAGAATATTTTACATCCGGATGTGATCTCAATTTTAACCTTGCTGTCAAGGTCAAGGTCACAGCGAGTTTAAGTTATTTGTCACCCCTGAAACTACCTCGGAATAAGATGTTTACGCCCAAAGTCGATGGGATTTTCGTCAATGTACTCAATCATGACCTTGGATTCGACCTTAACTCTGTTTCAAGGTCATTGGAAAGTCGACTACAGAAATCGACCTTGATGACCTCTACAAATGTTTCTAAGGATGTTCGAGGCCATGGGTCGGTGATCTAGGATGTAATCTTGAAGATCATTTGAAGTTGACTTTGTTTCTTTTTATATCGGTACCTGCATTCCCGAGGCTGGATCCTGAAAAAGCGGTAAATTTTACACTCAAGTAATAAGACGTCAAATTGAAAGATAAAATCAAGAGTTAACCCTGGAATAGTAACGAAACCTCGTAATTCAATGGCCCCCAAATAGCGGTGTGATATTACTTTTCAATTTTTCACCATCACTCATCTCACTTACTTTTTAACGCACTCAAATACGTATATCTTTTTCAATTCTCAAGCAGAGTTATGCCTTTATTGAGTAAAAAGGCATTGAGTGAAATTTTTGCCTACATTTTCACACAATATTGATCATTTTGATAATTTTACACATTTGTATTAATATTTAAACTGAAAATGAATACTTTCACTCAAATATAGGTACCCGTTAAATAAATTCTGCAGATAAAAAACTCGTATTTGATACACTTGTAGCTAAATCGGAGTAAATATCCGCGTTATTGAGTGACCCCACCCCATTCTATGGTTGTCGTGCGTTGTCTTTGTCAATTCTCATCGTCCCCATTAGGTCATCTCGTGGCGTGGTGTACGGCGTCTAGTGCTGGATAAGGGTTCGTTAATCCTGTTATTTTGGTGAACATTATATTTAAATGCAGTGGTTTGATTACAATAATTAAAAATAATAATATATTGAGTCTCGATTAATATTTGGTTAAATAAACGGACAGTTAAATTGTAGTACTTAGTTTATAACTTTTATACAATGATATTTAAATTAGAATTAAAGAGAATATAAAGTGGTGCAAAACCACTCCAGATATTAATGAAATGGAAACAGCGGTGGCAGGTTCGGAGGGCTATGGGGTGCCGCCCCCCTTAGAAATTTTCCTAGTACAAAATTACTCAATAATAATTAAATAATAAAATAGAGTCAAAAGTCACTCACTTGATAGTTAGCAGAAACTCGGATTTGAGTGAAATTCACTCACTTCTGCTGCAATAGTTTCACTCATAAAATTTTAGTTGTACTCATACTAATAGAGTGAAAATTTCACTCAATCGGGTGTGGACAGAAATTGATATATTTTTGAGTAAAATTGAGTAAATAATTTTGAGTGAAATTCGAACAGTGTAGGGCGATTAATTCATCCACCCATCCATCTATAAGAATATTGTTGCACTGTAAAAGAATTTCACTAAATTTAACTCAATTTTACTCTATAATGTATCAATTTCTGTCCACACCCGATTGAGTGAAATTTTCACTCTATTGGTATGAGTACAACTGAGTGAAACTATTGCATCGGAAATGAGTGAGTTTTACTCAAATCCGAGTTACTGCTAACTATCAATAGAGCGACTTTTGATTCTATTCTTAGTACATAAAAGCAGTTTAGAGTTGATTTAAATTTGATTTTTAATTAACTAAATATTGAGTGCAAAAATAAAACACTCAAATGATTAATTAGGACATATGGTGTTGAAATTAATTCACTTCGTGGGCCTCCTCCTGTCCTGGCTGAGATCCGCCAGCTGAGACTCGCCGCCGCCGGCTAAGCCCTGTTGTCCTGGCAATCACGCATTTATGAAGCATCTAACGGGCTCCTATCAACTATGGTCGAGATATAGAAGCAATATGTAAGTGATGGTACATTTAAACTGACTCAGTAATGAGGACATTTACTCTGATTTAGGTACAAGTGTACCAAATACGAGTTTATGTGAAGAGTACTCTCGTACAAAAGTTGTTTATGGACCGATTTAAACCGAGTTTTTTTTAAAAGATAGATCTCCAAAAGCTCTATCCTGATGCAAAATTTGAAGACGAAATTTTGATTTTCAAGGCCTACTACGATTTTTTTTTAAGTGAAAAATAGCAAAATTTTGTTAGCGATTTTTTTATAAAAAATCTGACTACACCACTGAATTTAGGAACCCCTCAAATGCATTTGTACCAATTTTTACGAAAAAAAGTTTGCCCCTAAAAAAGTTATGACAATATCGGCATCACCAGTGTTTGCCGTTGTCGGTGAACCTATTCTTTTATAAAAACCGAATAGAACCCAAAGAGAAACAAAATTAAATAAGAAACACTGGTTTAATAATTATTAATAAGAACCATAAAAACCAGTATACATAAAATAAACAACAAGTTCGCCAAATTATTATTATTTCGTGGTTATTATGCCAAAACTTACAAATATAATTAATTAAATTAATAATTTCTAGACAAAAATAATTACATTTATAATTTTTTTATTCAAAAAGCCACTGGATTCTACAACCATAATCCAATTTTTTGTGAAGAATTTTCTGAAAAAAATATTACGAGATGGCAAGAAAATAACGTTGCTTAAAAATAATATGAACAAAATTTGGTAGGCTGTGAAAAATAGAAGTTTAGACAACAAATGTCAAATTTCACAAGTAGTGGCACATTGTAATATTATGAGAAAATTGAAATAGTACGCCTTTCTGGAGAAAATGATCGGACGGCAAGAGAGGTGTGTATAATTTTTAACAACAGACATCCAGATAGACCTAATATTACGCATAGCACAGTTTTTAAAATAAACAATACTTTTATGGAATATGGTGCTGTATCAAAATGCATTTTAAAAAGGGACAATCAACAGAGAAGACGTATTCACGAGCAGGAAATTTTAAATTATTTTACAAACAATCCTCAGAATAGCCTCAGGATTGCTAGTTTAGATTTAAATTTACCTAGAGATAGTATCCGACGCTGCCTAAAAAAAAATAACATAAAACCCTATAAACCTAAGTTTCTTCACACTCTGGAACCAGGCGATAATGAGAAACGAATGGAGTTTTGTCTCTGGGCACAGGGACAATATCTCAATTACCGATTTCTTTTAAAAAATATCTTATTCAGCGATGAGGCCACATTCACGACTAATGGAATTGTATCATCACAGAACTCGCGGTGTTGGGTTTCAGAAAATCCAGAGTGGATAATTAATTGCCGAAGACAATATAGTCAGAAAGTTAACGTTTGGTGTGGGATACTTAACGAGAGAGTCATTGGTCCGTTCTTCTTTGAAGGGAATATGAATGGCGAACAATTTCTACATTTCCTTCAGAACGAATTTTTTAATGCAGTCGATAATCTTCCATTACAAGAAAGAGTAAATCTACATTTTCAGTTGGATGGATGTCCAATACACAATGCGAGACAAGTCAGGGAGTGGCTTAACGAGAATTTCCCCAATCATTGGATAGGTCGAAACAGTCCATTAATTCATTGGCCACCCCGATCTCCGGACCTTACCCCACTTGATTTTTTTCTGTGGGGCTTTATTAAGTCCAAAGTTTATAAGACACGGCCAAATAACCGGGAGGTATTGTGCACTAGAATAAGGGAAGCGTGTGAGGAGATTACCGCGCATCAATTACGAAATGTTGTAAAAAATATAAAAAAACGTTATGAAAAATGTATAGAATTAAACGGAGGATTAGTGGAAGCTACAAAAATTTAAATTTAATGACGTGATTAGTGTAAATCAATTTGATAGACTCCTTTTTCATTTTTAAAAATGTAATAATTTTTTAAACAATTCTTTTTTTTATCAATTGTTGTTTATATTAGAGTAATTGTTGTTTATTTTGTGTATACTGGTTTTTATGATTCTTATTAATAATTAGTAAACCAGTGTTTGTGTTATTATTTAATTTTGTTTCCCATTGGTTCTATTCGGTTTTTATAAAAGAATAGGTTCACCGACAACGGCAAACACTGGTGATGCCGATATTGTCATAACTTTTTTAGGGGCAAACTTTTCTTGGCAAAAATTGGTACAAATGCATTTGAGGGGTTCCTAAATTCAGTGGTGTAGTCAGATTTTTTATAAAAAAATCGCTAACAAAATATTGCTATTTTTCACTTAAAAAAAAAAAATTCGTAGTAGGCCTTAAAAATCAAAATTTCGTCTTTAAATTTTGTATCAAGATAGAGCTTTTAGTGAACTATCTTTTAAAAAAAAACCGGTTCAAATCGGTCCATAAACAAATTTTGTACTCGAGTGTTTCCATTCTTAATGGGTCACTCTGTATATTTGAGTGAAAGTACTCAGTTTTACTTTAAATATAATCACAAATGAGTAAAATGATCAAAATGCTCGATATTGAGAGTGAAAATGTACTCAATAATTTCACTCAATGGATTCACTCCGAACCTTTATTGCTTTCATTCACATCGATTTTTTTATAGTGTGTAGGTTATTCGACGTGACGGGGCTTCAATTTCTATCCGCGATATAAAAACCGTCCCTGGAACGACTCTACCAATTTCAGCTGCTACCATATGAAACACTTCATCTGAAAGATGGATATACGAAATTCTCCACACATTTTGATTGAGTTATAATCGAAGCCCGTTGTAATAAATCATCCGGCGCAAGACCAGAGTACTTTCCGAGAACACATTAACCGGAGTACACCCGCGGAATTTCCTTCCCCGAGCACAGCGTACGGGGGACCTGCACGTACCTCTATATAAATATTGTCAAGTCGTGTGTTTGTTACTTGGAAATCGATCATACGGCCGGGGTATAGTTTGTATGCCGCCCCCGCGGGTGGTGACCCCGGCCATTCCGGTAATTGTGGCGATCGATTCTTTGGTAATTTATGTAAACAAAACTGCGGCGGGGCAAGACGCCGCGCTGGAATTAATTAGGTTGATGTTTTCCGTTTTAATACCCATAATTGTCCCGTCGTTGGTGAAATTTTAATTTGCGGCGTTTCGGTAATCGCGTTTAAATGGAAGGTACGACTTCTCGGAAGCTATTAGCGGGTTGGCGGTGAATGTTTATTTAGCAACAATAAGGGAAGAAATCGGGGGTTTAGCTGGTCGTGGTGTTATGTCGTTGTTTTGTTTGGGTCAAAATCGAGGTCAGTATTTAGAAACGGCGCTAAAAATAACCGGTTTAACTTTTATACAGCGTTCCTGCATTTCTACCCTAACTATGTCCGTCTCGGTTAATAAGGAAAATCCTATTTACTCTGCCCACACTGTACGGTACCTGAAATCTAATTTGATTACACTAGTAAAGAGTGTCTCAAAAGTATCGCAGGATTTGAATTGTACGCCATTTTTACCCCGAGGAGTTGGCAGCATTGTGCAGAGTCGCATGGTGTAGTAAACAGGTTGCGGTTAGACAAAATAGAGAGCTGTACGACGGATGAGCGAGTGAAGATTGTGAAAATTCGTTACAAGTGCGGAGAGTGTGTAGCTGAGACTGTGCTCAAATTATTAGAATTTTAGGTACAAGGAACGCCCCGGATGAAACAACTGTGAAAAGATTAGTTGCCAAATTTAAACAAACAGGTTCGGTTGTTGATAATAAAAAAACAAACCGTCCTCGTACTGGCTGTTCAGTAGAAAGTATTGCTACGGAGAGCGATAGTGTGGCACGTAATCTCAGTGACCTGTCGGTCACTGCAATTAAACATTTCAAAAAGCACAGTGCAGCGGATTTTAACAAGACCTGTATCTGCATCCATTCAAGATTTAGCTAATCCAGGAATTGAAACCAGACGACCATTTAATGCGCCAGACTGAAACTTGTGAACTTGTGCTGTGTTGTCGGTATATTTAAAAATCGACAAATAAGTCAAACTACTAAATTTCAACATGCGATTTCTCAAAGACGAAAAATGATATCGGGATAAATCCAAGTACGTTTTAAAGAGTAAGTATAGTACTTTAACCTCAAATATGTCAAAATATCGCGATTTTGACGCTTTCAGTTTAGGATATCTCGAAAACCGGAGCCAATTGAGGAAGCATACTAAGGGCATTGCCAGCCAATAGGCTAGGGGTCAAGCTAAGAGAGAGAAATATAAATTATAGGTAGAAATAGGTACAGTGAATTAATTTTTTTTAGAAATATTTTTAATAAAACCTTTTTATAAGAAAACATAAGAAAAAATATAAATAACTCAAGAAATAAAGAAATTTACGAAAATTATAAAATATATAGTCCAACCAACAGGTAGAAGAGCTTACAAAAATACCACCTGGAAACAGAAAATATAGGAAAAAAAATTTTAAGAGAGATAATGTTTTTTCCTGTGGCGCATAAACGGCGAAGTTAACCTAAAAAATTAATAGTAAAAAAAACGGTTTTTCGCTAATAAAAAAAACTTGAACTCTAATCGAAAAAGTTATATAAAAAAGTTGTAGCTATTAAAAAAACATATCGATTGATATTTTTATGTGTCAATTGCTATATTACTTTTCCAGACATATCGAAAAAACCGTCAAAAATCGACTTTTTTTATTTTTGCTGTATCTCTTGCAAATTAAGGTTTTACAACTTTTTACTTGCTGTAAATGTAGCCCTCGGCAAGCAAAAAAGAGCCGTTTCTTAAATATTACAAAATATTACAAAATTTTCGAGTTATATCGATTTTTC
>NW_019416478.1:187411-232276 GCF_000390285.2 Anoplophora glabripennis | reverse complement strand
AAAATTTTTTAAAAGCAGGATTTCATTCAGTGATAGCTTCTTCTAAAGAACCACCCCTAGGGATAATAGAATACTTTTTGTTTACATTCTATAGAAAATTATTACTTTCAAATTTCTTTTGTTTTTGAAGAATTTTAATTTAAAAAAATAACTAGATATTCATATTAACCAAAATTATATTCAAGAATAATTTATTGTGATAAAGAGAAATATAAATTTCACTGAGAATAGTGTCTACTGTCTTAAGCAATTGAAGGTAAGTAGATATTCCCATTTGACAAGTTGAGATATCCAAAGATACATAAACATAAATTATATAAACAAATTAAATAACACGACTAATAAAAAATAACAATACACTACAGTGAATTATTTTTTTTTACCTTTTTTTAATACAAAAAAAACAAGAAAAATATAAATAACTAAAAAAATAAAAAATATATACGAAAATTATAAAATATATAAAACTGGTGCGTTACATAATATAGGTTTATAGTCCAATCAATAGGTAGAAGAGCTTACAAAAGTACCACCTGGAAACAAAAAATATGGCGATATAGGAAAAAAAAATCTAAGAAAGATAGTGTATTTTTTTTGTGGCGCATAAACGGCGAAGTTTACCTAAAAATTCATAAAAGTAAAAAAAATGGTTTTCGCTAATAAAAAAAATTCTAATAGAAAAAAGTTATATAGAAAGTTGTAGCTATTAAAAAAAACCTATCGATTGGTATTTTTATGTGTCAATTGCTACATTCATTTTCCAGACATATCGAAAAAACCGTCAAAAATCGACTTTTTTTATTTTTGCTGTTTCTCTTGCAAATTAAGGTTTTAAAACTTATTACTTGCTGTAAATGTAGCCCTCGGCAAGCAAAAAAGAGCCGTTTTTTAAATTAAAAAATATTAAACATTTTTCGAGTTATATCAATTTTTCGAAAAAAGGTCAGTTCTAAAATCGGTTCTTGCTCGACGAATAGTCGTAGAGAAACGAATCAGGGCTCATTTTTTTCCTTAAGAGTTGTACTTTCATGGTAAAAAAAAAGTGATAACGATTTTATTCATTTTAAGTGTCCAAAAATGACTGAAAACAGTTTTTCTTGAATATCTTTTTCGATCTTCATTTCTTGATTGTGTCTATTACATGAATCGATTCCGTTGCTCTACGAGCTTCTGGAGTCGAGTAATTTTTTTTTCAAATAATTCCACAGGCCGCTACTTAAGTGCGACGGCATCCGTTCTTACAGAGATTAAAGTTGAAGACTTATATTTTCAATAAAAAAATAATGTGGTTCATTTTAGCCACTTCTGCATTTTTAATTGTGCGTCAAACCGAAGCATTCGAGCGCGGCGCAAGGGAACTGTAGCGGGCGGCGGGGTGGGGGTAACGGTACTCGGACGCTCCAAAAACTGAATTCGTGCATTCAAAAGCGCTCTTACTTTTAAAATCTTCATTATATCGACTTTGGACCACGTATAAAAATCCTTTCGTACTTAATCTGGGGTACTTCGACGAGATAAACAAAGGTGGCTAAAATAAAACTATTATCTTGGCTCTAGAAGGTCGTACAGCAACATTTTCTTTAAATTCGCATAAAAATGTCAGTAATCGATTCCTGTAATAGACATTATCGAGAAATGAAAATCGCGATCAAACAATGTATACTTTTTCAGTAATTCTTGGACACCTGAAATGAATAAAATCTTACCACTATTTTTTACCATGAAAGTACAACTCTCAAGGAAAAAAATGAGCCCTGATTCGTTTCTCTACAACTATTCGTCGAGCAAGAAGAGCCGATTTTCGAGATGACTTTTTCGAAAAATCGATATAACTCGAAAATTTTTTTTAATTAAAAAAGGCACTTTTTTGCTTGTCGAGCATTTACAGCAAGTAACAAGTTTCAAAACCTTAATTTGCAAGAGATACAGCAAACACTAAAAAAGTTGATTTTTAACGGTTTTTTCGATATATCTCGAATAGTGATACAGCAGTCGATATAATTAAAAATACGTGAAAATTGTGACGGACACTTTGTTGTCAAAAATAATTATTTGGAAATGGATTGATAAAATTAAATTATTAAGGAATTTGTATGTAACTTTAATACGGATAATTTATAATTGACATTACCGGGTCCGCCATTAGTGTGTGGACGGAGGATATCTCCTAAGCCTGAAGGGATATCAAAATGAAATTTAGTTCAGAGGCGTACAGTATAAAGAGCACATTTTAAAATTATTTTCATTTTTTCATACTAATCATCTACAGAGTGTTGATACAAACTTGCAACTTTTTAAATAGAACACCCTGTATATTTTTGCATTTATGGGCGTTTCTATGGGCCGTTTTCCTAATAGAGGTTCATAAATCCGGAAACAGACTTCGATGCGGCCGTTTGTAAACACTCAGTATGATGTAGTTTTAACGAATCTGCGACATAAACAATCATTCATAGTCTTAGAAACCACAGAAGTGTTGTCATTATTCTTTACTTATACAAAGTGCTCGAGGTTTACAAATTAAAAAATTACTTAAAAAATTTTTAAAAAGAAAGGCCTATCTTTATTAGCTAATATGAAAAGCAGATAGAATTACCTTTCCAACAATAACATATTATGTGGGGTTACTTCTGATAGTTTTCATTAAATGAACTTTCTAAATTAAATTTTCTTTTATTTTTACCTTTACGAGCGCTCAATAAAATATCTGCTCAGTTACGATTATGTATTTACAAATGTTAACAATTAGTTTTTTTTAAAAACTGATTTTTTGCAGATATTTTACCCTGTATATGTGCACAGTGTCCCAATAAACACTCTCGTCAGTATTTTTTCTGAAACGGAAAGGGATATTTTTGTTTATATACAGGGTGTTCCATTAATATTGCGCAAAAATACAAGTGGAGTTTCCTTGACCAAAAATAAGAAAGAAAGTTCCTATAAACCTATGTCCGAAAATGCTTCTTTTCGGAGATACAGGGTGTTGAAACCTAGAAAAAATACNTCGCATCCTGTGAAACAATTAGACATACAGCCGGAATATTTGAACGGGTTCGCCAAATCATGTGTCGTAGGATAGATGCCTGTATTAGAGTTGAAGGTGCACATTTTCAACAACTGTTGTAAGCCTATGTATGTATTTTTCACATTATTGCTGTTTGTTAAATATTTTGTATATGTTTCTATTAATATTAATTATTTAAAAAAATATTATTTAGTGAAATATTGTTTCTCAGCTTGTTACATTGTTTTTCCTTCATATGCATTGTTAAAGTTGATTAGTAAATAACTAAAACATTAAATTTCTCTTTTTTGTTTTCTACTTCCCTTAAGAATGTGCATATGAAAGGATATTAATTTTTTGCTCGAAAGCGAAGTAAGATATCAAAAAAAGTAAAGAGACAAAAAAGTGGTATTTTTATCGCATAATTAGAAAAACATATGACATCTAAGAAAAAGCATTGACGTCTCATATGTTTACTTATTAATATCAACAGGAGTGAGTCCCCGGACGTCGCTGGAATAGATAATATAAATCAAATTACGTCAGACGACGTCTACCGTTTTTATAAACAAACATACTGAATTTCAAAAAAATCGGAATTATGGTTCTCTAGATATTAGTAAAAACCTTGTATTTTCTCTAAATTTCAACACCCTGTATCTCCGAAACGAAGCATTTTCGGACATAGGTTTATAGGAGCTTTCTTTCTTATTTTTGGTCAAGGAAACTCCCCCCGAATTTTTTCGTAATATTAACGGGACACCCTGTATATAAACTGTCAAAATTGCACATGACATTTACCATATTAGAAGTAAACAAAATGAAACTTGCTCCCCATATCAATTGCGGGGCTTCTAAGGGATATTTGAACTGCTAATATTTAATCCAAATATCAGCTGATACTTCTGACAACATTAGCGAAGTTAAAGTGGCAGTTGAAAACAACAAGCGAACCAACATTACGAAGTTTATTTTCGATGAAACTATGAAAATTTTAACATGCACGTCTGATAGTTTGTTTTGTTGGGTGTGTATAGTAAACATATTCCTGTTATTTGCTGAAGGCATTAAACTTTCACGATCTAGCCGTTCCGGGGTAAATGTTTTGCTATTTTGATGATGCCGCCGAGGGAAACGTGCAGCAGACAGCTCCATACCGGTTCTTTTTTTTATTATCTTCTATTCTCGTTTCGATTTCCGCGAAAAACGCTCCTGCTCGTACGCTCGTAAAATGGAAAAGGATAATGTGAACAATACCGATCGATTTAAATGGCGTTTGGACGGTCAAATATCACGTGGTATTCGTTTTCACACTACCCAGGGAATCTTAAGGTACGTATAGGCCAAAATCAATTGTCTGCTGATGGTGCTGATGGTTCGGGAGCTACGCGACAACTGTTCAACCCAATATTCAGGTCAAGTAAGAATTGGACAATTAAGAAGTAAATGGATGTTGATAACTTTATGTTTCTGTTACAGTACATGAAAAAAATTACTCTTGCAAAAATGCTTTAAGCAAATATTTTTCATTGTCGTTTCTATTTCTGTCTTTACCATTATCACCAAAAAATGTAAATAAATAATTAATAGACATTTGTCTTTACTAAAACTGAATCTATAAACGTACTTTCACCATCACATAATCTCGAGTAAATGGTCTCATTAATTGGTGAGTTGCCCAGAAATTTATTTCCTCCCATTTCATTGTTTATTACCAACTATTTTGTATAAAGTTTAACCTAAAAGACATACATATTCCGTAAGTTTTTCGCAGAACACTGATTTACCAGAAAGACCAGACCAGAAATATTTACTATGAGACAATTTACTATGAGATTATGTGATGATGAAGGTACTCTATAAAAAAAAATCACTCAATTTCACTCAGTTTTACTCAATAATGTATCAATTTCTGTCCACACCCGATTGAGTGAAATTTTCACTCTATTAGTATGAGTACAAATGAGTGAAACTATTGCATCAGAAATGAGTGAGTTTACTCAAATCCGAGTTCCTGCTAACTATCAATTGAGTGACTTTTGACTCTGTTCTGAGTATATAAAACCAATTTAGAGTTGACTTGTTCTCTAATATGATTTGATGATGATTATTAGACATTTTTTACTCAGACTTGGTTTATATTCTCTTTAAATTTTAATTTAAAATTATCATTCTATTAAAGTCATAAACTACTACACTGTAAAAAAATCGTGAGTGAAAGCAATAAAAGTTCGGAGTGAATCCACTGACTAAAATTATTGAGTGAATTTTCACTCCTTAAATAAATTCTTCACGTAAACTCGTATTTGGTCATAAATGAGAGTAAATGCCCTCATTACTGAGTGAGTTTAAATGTATATTAACTTCGAGTAATTTGAATGGCGCCGTGAAGATGGCACCACTTACATATTACTTCTGTAATCTCGACCACAGTTGTTAGGTGCCTGTTAGATGCTCCAGAAAAGCGTGATCGCCAGGAGAACAGGCCTTAACCGGCGGCGGCGGGTCTCAGCTGGCGAGTCTCAGCCAGGACAGGAGGAGGTCCCGCGAAGTAAATTAATTTCAACACTGTATATCCTAGTTAATCATTTATGAGTGATTTATTTTTGCACTCAATATTTAGTTAATTAAAAACCAAGTCTGAGTAAAAAATTACACAATAATAGTTAAATTTAAATCATATTACAGAAAAAGTCAACTCTAAATTGGTTTTATATACTCAGAATAGAATCAAAAGTCGCTCAATTGATAGTTAGCAGTAACTCGGAACTCATTTCTGATGTAACAGTTTCACTCAATAGTACTCGTACTAAGTGAGTGATAATTTCACTCAATCGTGTATGGACAGAAATTGATACATTATTGAGTAAAATTGAGTGAAATTTGAGTGAATTTTTTTTACAGTGTACTTGATTCGTTCTTTTCGTTTCTGTTAGAACCAATTTATATTACCCACATCAGTTATCAGTTTATTGAGATAGAGACCTGTATAAAATTAGGTTAAGTGTGTCATGTGATACTTATAAAGAAAAATGTAATATAGATTATAGATTTCTACAGAAAGTTAGGTTAGGACAGGTTACGGTTTTTTATTGTATATTAAACAAAACAAAAAGCTGTAGAAGTCTAAATATGCTCTAATCTATTTTTAACATTAAAATCAGTCCAATTTACCTAAATTTATATTCTATTCGATAATGTTACATCCTTGCAAACTTAAATTAATGACAAATTAGAAGTCAACCAGGAATATTTTTCAGCATTATCGCGTGTTTTCTCGTAAGTGAAAGTTTTTTGTTCGTAAACAAAATTAGTGTTACGTAAATTTTATGTAATAGATAAAATATTGTATACAGCTCGGGAAAAAGTTTTTATGTACTTGTGTAAGTAATTATTTTTTACATTTTTTCGTATCTGCAACGAAAGTATATTTTGTACACGTTTCGAAATAAAAACGTATAAGAGAATAGCTATTTGTTTCGGGTTATTGAAAACAATATTCGCTGAAGGTAAAAGTAAAAGTATAATCGTATTTATAAATTCATCCGTAAGGGGTACCATCAGGGAACTGGAAGCGAGACAGAGACGGCTAAATGAAGTAAAAATAATCCGTATCGACCGCTGCCTGCAGTATTCCCAGAGTCCTTTTCATAAACGCTGAAAAATACAATTGTGTTCGGGGAAGGCGGTCGTGTTGAACTTTTTCAAAAGTGTAAGCGGATGAAAAGGGAGGATTTCTAACAGAAACGTCAGATTAAACACTTAAACAAAACGTACCTAACCAACTGGAATAAGTACACGGTAGAGACGAGAGCCGATTTTTTCTCGCCACTCTTTCTCTCCCCCGGCTTTCGTCCTACTCGCCGTTTTTGTATATTTCTGTACATTACCTTGTACTCGTGTAACGCCCAGAGCAAACGTATAATGCTTTGGCGGCGTGACGGAAATGTTTTAAATATGTTTTTTTTGTGTTGTTTTCGCCAGATTTAAACGGGGGAGGGAAACTGTAGAACTGTCTCAAATAAAAAGTACTTTCCTTCCGTTGAATTAAATATCCTAGCCCACGCAATTTGGCACGACTGGAGGTTGTTTTTAGAGGGCTTACTCGCTATTTTTTTGCAGGAAGAAACTGGACTCCTAAAGATCACATCGACTTCATTCGCTTTTGTATAAATAAAACAAAAGTACTAACATAGAAATGAATTCAAGATGTTTATCTACTTATCTTAAATTATTTTAGTTATTTTAGTCCCTAGAACTAAAGTGTCATAAATTCTAGGGAATTAAAAGATGTACCTAAGTCCCTTGGTATATAATATAAACACTTTATTGTATACAAAAAGACTAAAGTATATCGCTTAATTCCTTGGAATTTAGATAACGCTTTAGTTCTAGGGCCTAAAATAGCTAAATTGATTTAAGGTATTTTACACATAGGAAATGCTGTAGAAGATCTGTACAAAATGTTATATATCAAGAAACTAAAGTGCATTTTTTATTTTACAGACCACTCCTGTACCCTGAAATAACTAAAATATTTTAATCATTAATTTTGTACATAGGAAATACTCAAAAAATCTGTAAAAATATATCCCAAAGGACTAAAGTGCATATTTTAACCTTTAAAGATTATAAAGGCACTTTAGTCCCGTGATCTAAAATAAACTAAAATGATTTTACCTATCGGCAAAAATATAAGTAAAATATACTCCAACAACTGCGTAAAAATAGTGTGCCAAGGTACTAAAGTGCTTCTTTTATTCTAGAGATTATAATAGGCTGAAATAACTATAATTTTACAGAGGAACTATTCAAAAAGAACCTTATGCTATATATTAAGGGACTAAAATGTACCCTTTAACTCTTGGAAACTGCACTTTAGTTCTGTGTCCAAAAACATAGTCTAACAATTATGTATAAATAGTGTACTGTATACAAAAGGACTAAAGTGTATCTTTCAATCTGGAGATTATATGGCCTGATATGATTTAATATATTAATTTTACACAGACAATACTCAAACAACTGTGTAAAATAATTATTCTAGACTAAAGTGCATATTTTAATCTGAAGTCCTGTAGCCAGAACTAACTATGTCAAATTGATAAATATATTGATTTTATATATCGGAAATATTATTGGTACAATATTCGCTAACAACTATGTAAAAATAGTGTACTATGTACCAGGAGACTAAAGTCTGTCTTTATTAAGAGCAAAGTTTGGCCACCGAAAGATTTCAAATGCAATTTAGCTCGGAGGCTACATATAAATAAGGTGTTTTTTACATTCTATGGCCTGAGATATCTTTCGTGTAAATTAAAAGTAGATTATGTGACACTAGGAAATAAAAACATCACTTTTAATATCAGCAGGCATTATGATGTTACACTAATATTAAACTATTATTTGCATCCAGTGGCTCGAAATATCCGGAATTTATTATTTATAATTATATACCATGTGATAATACACTCTGACAACTATCAATCTACTTTAACGATCATTTTAACTGCAATAATAAATGTTAGAGGGATTAAAACTACGTAAAGTTAGACTAAAAGTAACGTTTTGATTTCCTTTTCTGAAATTGAGGTTGAAACAGCAGTTTTAATTTCATGGAGTCCAAGAAACAAAATCGTCTATATTGTGCAGTAGCTTTTATTTATGTATATTTTTTCTTTTCAGGTAAGAATTGAGTCCCGCCAAAGAATGTGGGTGAGTACGTTTTTTATTGAAGTTATTGCTTGTTCAGCAAGTCCAAGACATATGCGCCATTTTCGGTATATTTTTGTTTGCTTCAGATTAATTATTGCTGTAAAGAACATAATCGAAACTGTCACAAATTACACTGTAAAAAAATTTCACTCTAATTTCACTCAATTTCACTCAATAATGTATCAATTTCTGTCCACACCCGATTGAGTGAAATTTTCACTCTATTTGTAATTTGTATGACTACAAGTGAGTTAAACTATTGCATCAGAAATGAGTGAGTTTTACTCAAATCCGAGTTACTGCTAACTATCAATTGAGCGATTTTTGACTCTATTCTGAGTATATAAAACCAATTTAGAGTTGACTTCTTCTCTAATATGTTTTAAATTTAACTATTATTGAGTCATTTTTTACTCAGACTTGATTTTTAATCAACTAAATATTGAGTGCAAAAATAAATGATTAATAGGATATACAGTACAGTGTTGGAATTAATTCACTTCGCGAGGCCTCTTCCTGTCCTGGTTGAGACCCGCCAGCTGAGACCTGCCGCCGCCGGTTAAGACCTGTTCTCCTGGCGATCACGCTTTTCTGGAGCATGTAACGGGTCCCTATCAACTGTGGCCGTGCGATATGTAAGTGGTGCTATCTTCACGGCGCCATTGAAATTATTCGAAATTAATATACATTTAAACTCGCTCAGTAATGTGGACATTTACTTTGATTTAGGTACAAGTGCACCAAATACGAGTTTACGTGAAGAATTTATTTAAGGAGTACCTATATTTGAGTGAAAGTACACAGTTTTAGTTTAAATATAATCACAAATGAGTAAAATGATCAATATTGAGTGAAAATAACTTCACTCAGTGGATTCACTCCGAACATTTATTTCTTTCACTCACACCGATTTTTTTACAATCTATTTTTGAAATAATTAGTAACATTGGTATCATTTTTAGTTTTGTTTTTTCTATAAAAAGTAATAGATGTGTAGATACTTTTCTGTTTAGAAGCTTTCTATAAAGTTACTCAAGTCATTGAATAACACCAAATCCTTATTGTACATTCTCTTGAAAGGAACTCAAAAACTAGCATCATTTTTTCCTACCTTCAGTAATTTCTTAGATTCCATGGAATTTAGGTATATTTAAAGAATTAAGCATGTCTGAATTGATTATTCTACAAAAATAGAACGCATGGTCTTAGTGTTTGGGTTTTCACAATTGTACAGGGAAATTTTGCTAATTAAAATCACAAAATGCAGTTTTAAATTACTTATAAAATTTAACTAGACTAGAGTATTAAAAAATTGCCTATATGTCGTATTTGTAGGTAATAAATTTTCAGTGAGCGGTGGCTACATATTATTTTTTGATTTTTAATTAAGCCTTCGCTATTTTTAGCCTGTTTTAGATCCGCATATCCCAGGTATTTCAATTTCCACGTTCCAATATAAACAATAGTGGGATAATTAAAAAAAAATTGAAAATTTTCACGTCGCAATAATTAATCGGGAAACTTTTCTAACAAGCCCGGTTTTCTCATCGGGTGCGCCCGACTTTTTTTGCTTCTATTTTCCCACCTACCCGTAATGATCGAAAGAGCGGAAAAGCGGAACTACAATACGCGATGCGGAGGTTATTGGTCGGATGTAAATGTTGTAAATACGGCGCGTTATTTGCCGAGGGAAAGTACCCGGAAGTGGACAGCGTAATAGGCAATAATTATAACACAATACGTCGGAGATAGCCGCAATTACGTATACACATATTTGTACCAAGAGAGATAATGGAAAGCCGTGTTGGTTGAGCGTTTACCGTAGGTACGGGGCGACGCGACGGTTGAACGGTCTATAAAATGGCGAATGCGTTGGTTTATCCGTTGTCGAGGCGTTCCAAATCGTATTCAAAGTACAGGATGATTCGCTCTATTTTGACCCACCCCCCCATTAACTTTTTTTTGTTTTAAGGTTCATAAAAAAATGTGAAATACACAAGTTGCACGATTTTTTATGAAGTTTTCGAAAATGATGAGGGAAAAACAAATGAAGTCCAAAAATAAATCCCTTGTTTTCAACAAAAACACGAAATTACATCATAGTTTCTTAATAAAAATCCTTCTTTTCGTTTTTTAATAGTATCTCGCTTACTGTTAGAGATGGACCGAACAAACCAAATTATTATGCTCGATAGGAAACGTTCTATCCAAATATGTAAAAATATAGAGGGTGTTCCATTTAAATTAACAAAGTTAACATTCGCGGCCTTTTTGTTTCGACTTCATTTGTGTTTCTACTATCATTTATCGAAAAAATAACAGACACAAAGTTTTAAGGTAGTCATGGAAAAAATAGACGAAAATTTATTTACTATTCATTTTTACTGTAATTTTCTTACGAACTGTGATTTTACAAATAAACTGTAAAGTCCCACTTTAATCCATTTCGAATTGTAATATTATCTATATTTGTTTATTCGTTTATTTAGAAATTACAATATCCAACGGGACAAAGTCATAATTACAGGATAAGGTAAAACGGAAAACCTTAACTAAGTTAAAAAAGAAAAAATACAAACTAACATTAAATGTAAAAATATAAGTACTACACAAAATATAGCAATCAAAATATAAAAACCAGACAAATGAACTTAGGTGATAATAAAAATATAAGTACTACACAAATTATAGCAATCAAAATATAACATCCAGAAAAAAGAAGTTATAAAATATAAACAGTAACAGACAAATAAAACAAATAAGCTAACTAACATATATAAGATCAGGATTACATTTGCTAGCCAAACAATTTTTTTTTATGTCATTCACAGAATGAGAAAACATATCAAGTCGATCTTCATGCTTTTGATAATTGGAAATCATTTGATATAGGGTAGATGCTATTAGGAAATTGGTACGAGGTGTGGATAATAATTATAGAGCAGAGTGAAATCTAGAATTTAGTCTAAGACCTGATATAAAATCCTTGAGACTAACGAGTCTGCATTTAAAGAGTTATTTATAATTTTAAAAAGGAATATAATTTAAAACATAATTCGTCTACGACGGAGACTATTAAAATTAAAACAAGAAAGCAATAATTATTGTACCACGATTAGGATAAAATCTAGATCTAATAACATGAATAGTCTTTAAAAATCTCCGTTGTACTTACTCTAATTGAATATTATAAATATTATAACTGGACTCAAGTTTGCAACGCACAAATGCTACATACAATATATTTAGAACATTTACGTTCTCCTTAAGCCCCGTACAGACTTGGATACAATCGGTTGAAACATTGTCGGCCGACTATATCATTTTTTCACCAACAGTCGGCCTATTACATTGGTCGATCGATAAACACAAATGTATCTCGTCCACATTTAAAGTTACAACTTTGGTGAAAATGGCATCAAATGATGATTTAATAATAGCAGCGAGTGTTTCTGCAGCATACATAATTATAAAAAATAGTTATTTGTATTTCTCCTAAAGTTGTAGAAAAGTATTATGCTAAACTTGCTGTTTCGTCCATTTTCTTGTTACGATCCCTGTATTTTTTACAAGAGACATTCCATAGAGCAGACACTTTTCAATTGTCCACATTTTGCAACGTTTTTTGTTGATTTTAAAGTAAACCCTGATTCACAACCTAACGCCAAACAATCAAATATCCCGTTTGACAATTAAAACGATGTATCTAATTCTAAAACCCGTAAAGATCTGCCGATATTTTCCATCTAAAACGGAAAACAAGCAACTCGGCGATTCCTTTGATAAAATGCCGCCCGATGTTGTTGTTGAGTTGCTGCAAAATCGGCCGAGAAAGCCACCAGCCACAAGAAAAGTACAGTCGACCGACAATGTTTCCACGGATTGTATCCAAATCTGTACGGGGCTTTAGAAGTACGCAAAATATAGCCTATATTCTTATAAGCAGATTTGGTTACTCATTTGGTTACGTTAATCTAGTATCAAATGTAACACCAAGATCAGTAAATTGCGTAACTCCATTTAAAAAAGATTCACCAATTTTAAAATCAAAATCTAGATTAGTTTTGCGTCGATTGTAAGGCATAATTTTACATTTGTGTCATTTGGATGTAGATTATTACATGAACACCAACTGTGTAATCTATCAAGATTATCTTGTAATCTACTACAATCGGTAGAACTTTGTGTATTACTTTGTGATTATAGAATACAAAAAGTCGTAGTGGTTTTAAGGTTTTCTGCACCTAATCACTGTCAGTTATAGAATTACTTTTCACTTCCTTAACCTAGGAAACTTTGACCTGCAATTGTTGTTCTCGGACAAGGTTCTGTAGGGGCGCACCAGGTATTAAAACTTCTAGGTCCGCCCCGATGTTCATTATCATTTGTCATATACCTGTAGAAATTTAATGTTAATTAAATAATTACTAATTAGTGCCATGCACTTGATTATAACCGTATTCGACGTCCGACAATTTATTGATATACTCTCCGACCGCAGCTAAGGCTGCGCCGCCCCTGGGTGCCGACAGGGAAATTTAATACAACATTTTTTCTCTCCTGAGGGTAAACTTTAAACTCGCGTACATAATTCACTCATTAATTCAGCAAAAAAACCCCAGGTAATCCCATTTGTATGAAAATTAGCCTTCGGCTCGGCCGAAGAGTTGTTAGTTGTTACATTGGTCACAAAAAAGAAAACGAAAATAGTTGTTATAATGACCGTAAATAATTCGCGATGGTTATTTTATTGTTCAGCATTTAATAGAAAAAACAAACGACGCACTTAACGAATGTTTTCCTTATTAAATGAAAAATACCTCCGCCGCACGCGACGTTTGAATGCTGATATTCGCTTTTGGTATCTGCCTCTGCATAATAAACACACAGAGATAAATTAAATGCTTTCATGAATTGTTCTGTGAAAAGAAAGGTAAAATGAATGTTGTACATACTAGAAATAAAAGTTTTTCTGTTCTATAGACGAAAAAGAGTTGCTTACAATATTTTTTCTTTTACCAAAAAATATATAGATTACCCCGAATTGCAAATTTGTCTAGAATTCTTATTGAAAATTGTGTTAGTATGGAGCTTGCCATCTGAGATATTACTACATTACCATAAAATTATATACCTACTTACAACAAAAACATGACCTGTATTTTTCTACAAAATCATTTGACATTAGCTCGGGCTAAACAATTGATTAAAATATCGCCCTATTGTCGAAAATTTTGATTTTGGGTAATGTACAACATGCGTAAAGTAACGAGCGTTCAAATAAAAACATGGTCAAGTTGGTTCTGAAAATTTGGAGGTAGGGCGTAGCGTATAGCAAATGAACTTAAACGTCATCTGTCAAAGCGCTATATCGCCGCTATCAATTTGAATATTTTCGTTTTAAAAAGCGTTTAAAATGGTGTTTTCTCAAGAACAAAAAGTGTTTATCATAGAGTCCTACTTTAGAAATGGACGCAAGATTGATGGAATATGGAAGTATTCTATTGAGGAATGTTTCATAGAATTTCAAAATCAATTTCCCGGCGTTGTTGAGTACAAAATTTTTCAAAGTGCAGTTCAGCGTTGTGTTAATGTTTTTCGTGAAACGGGCAGTGTAACAAGAAAAGAAGGAAGCGGCCGACCTAAAAAGCGGACTGAAGAATTAAAAGAAAATGTCCAACAAATAATGGAAAATGCGCCAAGAACTTCTGTACGTGTTTTATCACAAATGGTGGGAGTATCAGTCGGTACCTGCCACACAGTGTTAAAAAAAGATTTGCGTTTGTTCTCCTATCGTTTAACTTGTCAGCAAGAACTTCATGAAGTTGATTTTCCGCGACGGGCTGTATTTTGTGAATGGTTTTTAAACAACTACGGTGAACTTCATAATATCACCTTTTTTTCTGATGAAGCCTGGTTTCATTTAAGTGGTTACGTAAACTCACAGAATATGAGAATGTGGTCTTCTGAAAAACCAGATAACTTTTTTGTCGAGGGCCCTCTACACGCTCAAAAAATTGGAGTTTGGTGTGCTCTCAATCGAAGGAGGATTTATGGACCTATTTTTTTTAATGGTACTCTTACTGCGCAAAGGTATAGAGAAGAAATTATCGCTCCTTTTGTTAACCAGCTGGAAGAAAACGAAATTACAAACTTTTACTTTCAACAAGATGGCGCAAGGGCACATACGGCAGGCGAGACGATGAATATGTTGAGGGAAGTTTTCCAAAATCGACTAATAAGTCTCAATGCTGAACATGAATTTCCACCGAGGTCATGTGATATTACGCCGTGTGATTTCTTTTTGTGGCCTTACCTTAAAAACACTATTTTTGAACTGCCTATTCCTGATTTAAACCATCTGCAGGCTCGACTTATAGACAAGATTCGTGAAATTAACAATACCCCGAGCATCTTAGAAAATGTCTTTAATTCTTTGAGGAACAGGTGTGAAAAGTGCTTGGAACAAGGAGGGGGACACTTTCAGCAGCTGCTTTAATTTATTGTTATAACAAGGAGGGGGACACTTTCCGCAGCTCCTTTAATTGTTTGTTATTGTTATCACGATTATTCTTTAAAATAAAGTTATATAGTCATTAACGTTATTGAAACTGACAGCTGCTATACAGCTCGTTGAGAAATGAGGTTAAGTTGGTCGCTATAAGCTACTCCCTACGTCCAATGTGTCAGAGCCAACTTCGACCACGTTTTTATTTAAACGCTCGTTATTTTACGCACAATAATAGAAAATAATTTGTTCATCCACTTCTTCAAATAGGATTATTTATCTAAATTGTATTGCAAATAAGTTCAAATATATTTGGAATTCATGAACATAGAAGGAAGTCATTAAATTATTATTAACAAATTGTCAGATAGATGTCCGTACTATCAGTGTGACATATTAAAATGTAAACAGTTCATATTTCATAACTATTGTTTATAATTTCGCACTAACGGCGAAAATTTTGATTTTGCGTAATGTACAGCATGCGTAAAGTATTTTACGCACAAAAATAGAAAATAATTTATTTATCTGCTTCTTCAAATAGGATTATTTATCTAAATTATATTGCAAATAAGTTCACATATATTTGGACACATGAACGTAAAAAGAAGCCATTAAATTATTATTAACAAATTGTCTGATAGCTATCGGTATTATCAGTGTGACATATTAAAAAGAGTTCAAATTTTATAACTAGTGTTTAAATTATCCCACTAGTGGCGAAAATTTTGATTTGCGTAATGTACACCATGCGTAAAGTATTTTACGCACAATAATAGAAAATAATTTACTCATCCACTTCATCAAAATACATTCATATTTCACACTAAATATCCTAAATATCGCAATAGTGGCGAAATTTTGGATTTTGCGTAATGTACAGCATGCGTAAAGTATTTTACGCACAATAATAGAAAATAATTTATTCATCCACTTCATCAAATAGGATTACTTATCTGAATTATATTACTAAATAAGTTAAAATGTATTTGTGCACACATAATCATAGAAGGAAGTCATTAAATTATTATTAACAAATTGTTAAATAGTTGTCAATATTATGAGTGTAACGTACTGAAAATGTATCACATTCATATTTCACACTAAATATCCTAAATATGGCACTAATGGCGAAAATTTAGAATTGACGTATGTACCTACAGCGGGCGTAAAGTATTTTACGCTCAATAATAATAGAAAATAATTAGTTCATCCGCTTCAACAACTAGGATTACTTGTCTAAATTATATTACTAATAAGTTTAAATACATATATTCGGCACGCAAATTATTATTAACAAATTGTTAATTAGTTGTCAGTCCTATCAATGTGACGTACCTACTAAAAATGTAATACTTTCATATTTCACACTAATTATCCTAAACATCGCACTAGTGGCGAAAATTTAGATTTTGCGTAATGTACTTACAGCATGCGTAATGTACCTACAGCATGCGTAAAGTATTTTACGCACAAGAATAATAGAAAATAATTTGTTCATTCGCTTCAACCACTAGGATTACTTGCCTAAATTATATTACTAATAAGATAAAACATATTCGGCACACATTAACGTAGAGGGGAGCCATTAAAATATTAACAGCAAATTGTTAAATAGTTGTCGGTACTATCAGTGCGACGTACTAAAAATGTAATACTTTCATATTTCATACTAAATATCCTAAATATCGCACTAGTGGCGAAAATTTAGATTTTGCGTAATGTACCTACAGCATGCGCAAAGTATTTTACTCACAATAATAATAGAAAGTAGTGTGTTCATCCTATACTAGTAAGATAAAATATATTCGGCACACATAAATGTAGAAGAGAGCCATTAAATTATTATTAACAAATTGTTGAATAGTTGTCAGTACTGTCAGTGTGACGTACTAAAAATGTAATACTTTCGTATTTCACACTAAATATCCTTAATATCGCACTAGTGGCGAAAATTTAGATTTTGCGTAATGTACCTACAACATGCGTAAAGTATTTTACGCACAATAATAGAAAACAATTTGTTCATCCGCTTCAACGACTAAGATTACTTGTCTAAATTATGTTACTAATAAGTTAAAATGTATTCGGCACACATGACCGTAGAAGGGGGCGTGTCGCGATCCCAAAAATTTGTAACAAGACGCCCGCATCCACCGGAGAGGCATCAGATATACCGAAACAATCTAACGGCGCTCTAAGTGTTCCACATAATTCCGACGCCCGCATTCCGGCGGTGCGGCCGCCGTTATACCGACGGTGCATCTGGCCGGGGCTCTGTAATTAAATGGGGCCGAACCCGCCGACGACAATCCATTAATTTAACATCGATTGCTAAATTGAGCATCTGGCCGGCTGTCCTACGCGGTGTCAAAAATGTATCCGGCCGTAGCGGACGCGTTGTTTTCCGCACTCGTTCGCACCGAAACAAGGGAGTACTATTCAAATTTACTGTTTACAGGTTCCGCTAGATTTGTCTTACGGGGGCATTTCGTAAACAGTAACAGCAAATTTAATTGTCCACGCCGTGTTATGAACAAAGGTACCAAAAACCCTGTTATCGATTAATTCAATGTTCATTGCATTTTTTATGTAAACCCAAATGTATTACAAAAAACTGTATTAAAGTGATATTTTACTTGATATACACTAATGCAAAAAATGAAAGGGTCAGAAGAATTTCCGAAATTTTTCCGTGATTTTTGACAGACTGAATTTAGGTGAAAAATGATCGTATCGGGAATTAAAAAAAAGCATTATGAAGCTCTAAGATTCTAGTTTTTAGATCTTTCGATGGAAATTTTTTAGGAGCTATAGTATCCTGCAATTCTAACAAATAGCGCGACAAAAAAAATTTCGCAAATTTTTTTTCCGAGTCCATCAGACTTGGAAAAAATTATTTCAGCTAATCTATTGCATGGCTTGTTTATTCAATGTTTCAATTTCCTTTTCTTTAATGGAAAAGGATCATTTTGTCTTCAATCATCGATATCTCGGCGACAATTGGTCGTACAGAGAATTGAAGAATAGTTTTAAAAACTGGAATAAACTTCCTGTAACATGCTTCCGCAACTTTTCGGAAAAAAATATTTTTCCATTTTTTACACGAATTTTAAAAAACAGGAGAAAAAGGGTAATTTATTGTTTTTTAGAAAATTGAAGTCTAAATTAGAAATATTCACGAAATGACATGTTAAGCATGACTTTTATAGCTCGATATACTCGGAAGAACTCAGCGAGATTTAATCTCGATGTAGCGAAAAAAATTAAAGAGTCACGTTTTTTCAGCTTAAACACTTCATAATCGTGATTAAAATGGAAAAAATATATATTTTGAGGTTTTCTCACATTTTTACAGGAATAAAGTTTAAATTTTCGAAATTTTTGAAGTTTTTTTTTTGTTTTTTTGGAAAACCTTCCAGACAATGAAGAAAATAAAATCCAATTGTTTCTAGTAAGATTCGGCTTTTCCGTTCTATGCTTCTGTTCATCAACTTTTAATTAAATTAAAATAAAATTAAAGTTGATGACCCAAAACCAGATTTCCACCCCGATTCATACCGTTTTTTGAGACAAATTTCTAATTAACTTTTGTCCAATCTGTAATCACTTAAAAACAGTTTTTTTCAAAGCTACCCGTTTTCTTCTCTGAAAAAAAAAAAAATTCGAAAATTTTTGTTTTTTTTTTTCATCAATTTAAACGTTATTTGCGGTAAAAAGGTGGGAAAACCTCAAAAAAAATGTTTTTCCACTTTAATTATAATTATGAAGTGTTTAAGCTGAAAAAACCTGACCCTTTAATTTTTTTCAAAAGTCTGTTTGAAACAAAGAAACGGTTCGCTAGATAGAGATGAAACTTCACAGGATTCATCTGGTTATATCGAACTGTAAAAATCATGTTTAACATTAGTCATTTCGTGAATATTTCAAATTTAGCCGTCAATTACTCTTTTTTTCTGTTTTTTAAAATTCGTGTAAAAGATAAAAAAAATCCGAAAGTTGCGCCAGCATGTTATAGGAAATTTATTCCAGTTTTTTAAACTGCCCTTCAATTCTCTGTACGACCATTTGTCGCCTCGATATCGATGACTGAAGACAAAAGGATCCTTTTCCATTAAAAGTCCGATATTTCGATGAAAAATGGTCGTATCGAAATTTAAAAAAAAAGGAAATTGAAGCTGGTTAAACAAGCTATCTGGTCCATACATGGCTAACTGAAAAAAAAATTCCAAGTCCATGGACTCGGAAAAAAAATTGCAAAATTGCAAAATTTTGTTGTCGTGTTATTTCTTAGAATTCCATGATAACCGTAGCTCCTAAAAAATGTTTACCGAAAGATCTAAAAACTAGAATCTTAGAGCTTCAAAATGCTTTTTTTAAATCTCGATTCGACCATTTTCCACCTAAATACAGTTTGTCAAAAATCACGGAAAAGTTTCGGAAATTCTTTTGACCTTTTAATTTTTTGCATTAGTTTATGTATAACAAACAACTCCAATATTTTTACAATCACGTACTACCGAAGTTGGTTTGAAATCTCGACAACCTCTTTCCAGAGGAGTATCTTGATGTTAGGGTCAAAAGACGAAGTGATAGGGGAAATTCGGATTCAATGGATCAAAATACCACGGTCCAACCTACTTATTTTCATTGTGTTGTGTTATTTGCACTGTAACAGTTCACCCCAATTTTGTTTTCTAGTATCGTGCGTAAAGTACAACATTTATGGAGGTTGTACATTACTAATGCGTAAAATAGAATGTTACGTTACTGTGTGTCAATGTTTGGGACAAACATAGACAATTATTACATCACTGTGCAGATAAATGCCCATCACAGGTAACACAAAAAAGTCGTCTACGCAGTAGTGCGTAAAGTACATGCGAATATTTTTTGGTAATTGATTACAATCATTTCAAAAAATGGGTCGACTCTTGGATAGCTTCAAAAAACGTGTCGTTTTTCCGACATAGAATTAAAATTCTGTCAGAAAGATGGGAACAAACATTGGCTAGCGATGAACAATACTTTCAGTGACACGCTTTTTAATATTTTTTTAAATAAAGCATTAATTTTTACAAAAAAAAAAACGCGAGAACTTATTCAGCATCCCATTGTATTGTTCTGTTTATATCACAGACCACCTAGACTGGCCGTATCTAATTCCAATGCACGGGTACCAGTGAATGCAAAATCCGGGGAAGTGGAGTGTGGAAGGCAATCTGATCGCGCGCATCTTTAAGCAGATCCGGATTAAGTAATATTTTTATTACATATTAAACATTATATTGCATCTTATGACAAATATTCAATTTTAAGTTTGTAATTCAGAAAATAGTATATTTTAGTGTCATATTAAATAAAACCACAAAATAATTTAAATATATTTATTGTCCTCTAAATAATATTAATTTATTTAATATTTGCCTTTTCGTAGATTTTACCGAATTAAATAATTTGACTTCATGATTTATTCGTACATCGATATACTTTTCACATTCAGCCCTTACAAGTTCTATTAAATGATTACAATTGTTAGGCAAATTATCAAATTGATGTTCATGCAAATTTTCAAATATGTTCACATTCAGAAAGTTTTTTAATACATGATAAACAATTTTATTTTTCTGTAGCCTAGGTGTTCTGCTTTCATCATTATTTAAAAATTTTATTAATTTTTCTGTTTCTTAGCATATTACTACGACATCTCGAGATGGATACGTCAAACAACCACGATCTTTAATAAAAATTAATTGACTGTACGAATACTGAATCTGAAATTAGTTTTGTTTGCGATTTTTTTAATTGAAAAAAATATTTAATTAATTTTCAGCTATCTCGAAATGACGGGAATTGGTAAAATTTCATAAAAATTTAAGACTCACATAAAGTAAATAATTACTAAAAATATTTTACAGTAATTCATTCATTATTTTATAATAACAATATCACGTTAATCACTACACTATGTGGGCGAACAAAATTATAAAGCTAACCCTGGAAACTTGTGACGTCAACCGAAAAATGGCGTACATATTTACCTTTTATATATTCCTTTTTTTTACTTACCTAAAGAAGGAAACTTTTCGCTTCTCTTCACCAACTCGATCACTTGTATTTATACAATGTTTTACAATACACTTGCCCATGATAAAACGTCTAATTATCGAAATCACAGCGATGCGTACACGTCAAATGCTAGGACACGACTGAGCGCTGGGCTCCAAATCAGGCTCCGAAGTGTTTTCACCAAAGTCGCTCTATAAGCCAGTCTAGGTGGTCTGTGGTTTATATATATTTTAGTGTATACCGATTTTAGGCTTGTCCCTTCCTATTCTAAATAAATAAATGAATAAATACATAAATATACTTGTATGTAAAATATTTTTTCAATTCACATACTCACCACACAAATACTATTGTTAAGCGCTGGATTAAAGATTCTAAAAAGCTCCTGGAGACTTGTAAAAATGCGTTCAAGAAAATTAACACAAACACACACACACAAAAAAAGAAAACCCAGGGCTGTTTCCTTGCGCGTTTCTAACGTCTTCATATGTTAACATTTCATTTCTAAGTAAATCACGCGGATGATTAATTATATTGAAAAGTTCCGTGTGAAGAGGACCCCTCACAAAACCCCGCGTTTCCGCTACGAAACAAACTTAATTGCCGAAATCCAAAATGTTAATTAAATTAAATTTAATTAAGGCTCGTAGTACACGGTTTTAAGTCGTCCTCAATCAAATTTAACATGATGTTAGTGATTAAGAGACACGGACCCCTTTGATAATGAATAGATTTGCAGAGACCTCGCACGCCGAGGCAAAAAAAAACCCTTTTGTGTAAAGGAAAGCAGTAGTGCCAACCTAACAAATAGGCCAGTCCCCGTTGTTTTCGCCGAGGCAGGCGACAATGGGCCAGATTTTTTGCCGGGTTACTGCGCCCCTTCCTACCGGCATGGGCGACTCGTCAGCTCGCGGGACGGGTACAAATTTAAAATAGATGAAATATTATCGAACACTTCAAATTATCCAAGTATTCGGAAATTAATGAACTATTGAAATTAAATATTTATACAGGGTGAATCATTTTAAACAGTGCTACAGATGTAGAACATGTTAATAGTATTTTTATGCGAAAAGAAATTAAGAATAAAAAATGGATGAATTTAAAACGGATATACGTAATTTTTTAATAAATATTTGTTGAAAACCACTTCTTAAAAATATTTATAGCCTCTTCCTGCATTTGCCCTTCTTAGTTTGAGCAATAAACCATTTCCATGTATATAAATAGTGAACTTCTACTGAGGGATGCACATCTTGCATATTAGATAAGCAAAAATCAAATTTGTAGAACTTTTGCCATATTTTCGTAACATCTCAAATGTTTACGTGCTCAACTAGCGCAGTTCCTTGATATCTTTAACAAAAATATACACCAAATGTGCTAGACGGTTTATTCATTGTTTTTTTTACAGTATTTACCAACTTACTCTTCAACCTTTAAAACAATCATACTTCACTTGAATACACCAGTGAATTAAAATATTGGTTAAATGCATTTCAAGGTACTTACTTAACAGAAGATCGCCGTCCGTGAAAATCACAAATCGACATAAGTATGTTGTGTTGCCCGTCACATCCGATAATCAATGATCGTAGAGTTCAAGAACACACGGCTGTTAACAGAACCGGACTTAGGTTACTAACGCAATAGTATTAATAATAAATCTTAATGTTAAACGTAATAGTTAAGAAAATACATAAAACATAAGCTTCGAAAATGAAAATTGGGACAGCTTTTTAGTACCATATTCAGTATGTTGAAAATATATCACTACGTATTCTTGAGTGAAATCTTAAAGGCGATCAATTATTAAAGATTTATTTTTAAACGCTAAAAATTTCAACAAATCATATGTTTGCTACAACTTTTTGAGGTCAAATTTTTGGATAATCTGATTTTTTTGTCATCGTAAAACATTGGCAATTGCTAAAAAGAAATGGATTTTTTTAAGAAGAGTACTACAAGTGCTCAAAAAAATTAAATATCAGATTTACATTTCTCGGCATCTGGGTACGTCACATCTTTGCTTTGCTTACTTTCAGTTTAGTAGTTTAGTTAGTGTCTCGGCAGTTGTTACACTGTGTTGCTTCTCCTGAATACATTTTGATAAAGCTTTGCGCTGGGTGAGTTTTTGGATGGCATAAAATAACATATTATTAAGATTTCGAATAAAATATTAAACAACTATTTGGACTTCATTTTTATATTAATGACTTGTATATCATCTGTAAATTGGAAACTCCCTAAATATTTAAATACTCAGTTTGACTACAATTGACAATGCTCAGACGTATAAAATAAAAGTGTGGAACAACCGGAACATTGCCTAACAATGCACTGAAGTGAAAATTGGGAGAGTGAGCTGGATACGACTCTGTTAAGAGCCACATTTACCGGACTCTAGAACAGTTAGGCAACCAGCAACGCATAGGGTTTTGAGTACGTTCTATGTGGACTGCGATTCTCAAATATACATGTTAGTAGATTAAAATATATATATCTGCAAATATTTGTTATTTAAAGTGTCAATATGCCATTTGTTTATTTACTTTTTTCAAATCTTATACGCATATTTCGTTTTTTTATTAAGAAAAAGTGGTGTACAAAAGATTGAACATTAGAACAAATTTTCTGTCTAGCTACGGTATAAAGACAAATTCACAATCTAAATCTGTTCTATAATTCCAACAGACGAATAATTTCGGCTTATCCAAAAAAGTAAGATAGCTATTACTGGTCGTTGTTGGCAGTACCAATTTAGCTACGTAATAAGACATGACAAAATCGCTGATATCTTTCAATAAAAACTGCGTCATTCCCTGAGTTTAATATTATTTTGAAGAATTCCGATGACGTAAATGTGACAATGTGTTAATAAATAGCGGTTAAAAATTTTTTTTTATTATACTTTTGTAAGAGTTTTAAATAGAAATATAGAAATATTTGTATAATATAGAAATACAGGGTTATAAGATAAATAAGTAGGCACCTATATTCCCGTAATTTTATTCTTAAAAAAAACAATTTACTGTTCAAACTGTTTAAATTCTTAATGGGATTATATGGTTAATTTAAATTTTCAGTAACCCCCAAAGGTCCACACTAGTGCGAATTCGCATCACTAGTTTTTTTAACAGCTGGCATTTCTTAGGTAGCAGCTGCCGATCGGTGCGAATTCGCACTAGTGTGACTTTAGTGTGGGCAAAAGTGTGGCTGTATTTATATCATGTAATCTGGAAATCAAGTGAAGTGAAATGCAAATTTTCGGTTTTTTCACCTCATTTTATGTGTTGACTATCGACTAGAACATTGTTCATTTAGTTATTGTAAATTTTTTTTTCATTACGTAATAGTTTAATTACTGTAACATGTTTTTGTCAATATTTATGAATAATATTGTTTAAATTAATATTTTTATATAAAAAGGTGTAAAATATATATCAATTTACAGAAAATGTGCTAAAGATCACAATTTCAAAAAATGCTTATATTCAAGATAGTTACCGGGAGAAATCGATAATATCATTTTATCAAAATGGAGTATTTTTTTGTTAAAAATATAGACTTTGAACTTCAAAATCCTTGTTTTATTTTTTCTCTAGCCATAATTTATTAAAAAATGGGAATTTAAAAAAAGTCATTTTTCAAAAAATGTTTTTTTAATCGCATTTTTTTTTTCGAAACTAATTACATCATTCGATTTCTCGGAAAATTGTACCCGTTTTGATATAAATACGTTATGTTTTCGTTAACAAATAAAGAAGACATAAGATTCAAAGTTGACAAAATCCCAATTCGCACTAGTGTGACCTTTGAGGGTTAAACATATGGACGGTGTACAGGCTGTGTATGGTGTTATGTCAGTATGTTTGGTATGAGAATGTATAAAAAATTTATAGGAGCATACGTATACGCAGCTTATAGGATACCAAAGACTTCGGTGTAAAAATGTTCATATCCCTTTTCGTTTTGTCGAAAGATTTAGTCAAGTACCATTAAAGGAAAGAGAAAAGCAATGATATCATCGTTTTTCATTTGCATTTTCTTAGGATGACGTTTAATATCAGTCTTTCTGAACGAAAATATCAAGTTACCTTGTTTCTATAAATAATTCCTTCAAAAAAAACACGCAGCTTCGAGTCCAATAAAATTTCATTTGGCATTTGTAATAAATACGGAGCTTATTACACGATATAAGAATCCTCGTAGGGCCTCTCTCCGGATCTTCTTCCACTTTAAAGACGACTACACCGCACAAATTCGTCATCGCCGTTGAGGAGAGCCCTAGAAAAAATATGTTTATTTCAAACGAAATCATCCCGTCCCACCGTTACCCCAGAATGACGGAAAGTGGCCCATTACTCACCAGACGCTCTCTTTGACACGCAATAAAGACCGCCCTTTGAAATAGTTTTTTTCCCCACTTCATCCACCTACCGCGTCGGCCTCTTCATTTACCTCGCTCTCATCCTGTCGGCGCCCATGACTCCAATAAAGCAGCGCCCTCTCTTCCTCCATTGGATAATGAAGTGCGATTGTTTTACCGTCTTTTGTTCGACGGTGACGCGAGATCGTCGCCGTAGGTTGGCATTACTTGTCCTGGATTTACGGCCTGATTGTTTGCGGGGCGCCGTCATTCATTTGTTTGTACGGGTATCTGGATTTATACGTAGGGAGCCCGTTTTGGACGCGCTGTTGTTTTTTTTTATAAATGGTGCGTTTTTAACGCTCTCAGGCGGACATAAACTTGTCACTTCCTGATTTCGGAATTTATAAGGGCTGGCGTAGCGGCATATACATTTTGTCAACGGGGATGATATGGTGACGGGAATTACGCGGTGAAGGGATGGAAAGGGGCGGAGGGTGTGCGTGGGTGCGAGATTGAAGTACGTGCTCTCGGATCTGTATCTTCCCGAGAAAATCGGTATAAGTATCGACTTCTAGATTTTGTGATATCGTGTGGAAAAAATAACAGTAGTAGTCAATTGACAAAAAAGTAACTCTACTGAATCGAGACGTATACGGGGATTTACCCAAAAATCACAGCAGGTCATGAACTGTCAACTGGATCTTCGTAATTTGTTCAGCGAGTACATCTACAAAGTCATTTTTTCGCTGAAAGAAATATTTTCAAATCATTATTTAAACCCCTTTTAGGACCGCTCCTGACCCACAAAGGTTTATCGAGAGTGAATTTTTACTTACCGTATTATTCGGTCACTAACCTAGTTTTTACTACGTATTTAATGCGTAACGACAAGAAGTAAACAGAACTTTTTACCTACACGTAAATGAATAAGATATTTTTTTACATTTTAAATATTAACAAGTAAGTATTATTTATTTGTTAATAAAAACAAGTGTATAAGGATAATAATTGTTTTCGAATGTTAGGTTATTACAATATAGTATTTTAAAAATTTTTAAACGTTTTCACTAAGTATATCTTTTAATTGAATATGACTTTTAAGTATTGCGTTCTGTTAATTATTCAATTTGTAGTACGTATACGTAGTGACTTATTGCTTTTCAAACAGTAGTATGGTACCTACCTATTTAAAATGCCAATAGGGCTAAAAAACATTCATTCGTCCACGTTGTTAATAAAATTAGGATCTACTGCACTTTGATTTTTTTCTAAGGAAATCAGCTATTTCGCTTCAACGTTCGAACGCTCTGTAGTCCGCCTGCGCGTTCCCGGTCAGAAAATGTGATTTTAGAAGCGAATCCTGGTTCTTAGTGAACCAAGACTGTTGCTATAGATACAACATGTCACGTGACGTGAAAAAAGTTCAACTCATTTCAGTGCTACAATGAATTTCAGAAGTTGTCATGATACAGAATGAATCCAGCACAAACGAATTGCGATTTAGCCAACTCACGTGTCAAGAAAATTATTTGGATTAAGACTCTAAGACTTAAGATTCAGAGTGTCTTAATTTCGTACTGCAAGAAGTATTTATCTTTAATGGACTTTGACGGATTCTGGTTTAAAAAATTGGAATTAGCAATCTTAACTAAATTTTAACCTCATGACCTCTTCATGTAAAGAGAGGTATTCCTGAAAACTGGTTTTACATAATCGATAGATTGAAGATTTCCTTCAGTTAGAACAGTTTTTTTTTTAATTCTCTAGTCAAATATTCTGCTCCGTCCATTTCACTGTCATTGTCTCCCTTGCTGTATTCCTTCCCGTTCCCAGATTTATGTTCAGTAGGTTTGAAAATACGGCATTACAATCCTTAAGCATATCCGTAAACAACCCATTATTGAGGATGTGGTGAGCATTTTCTCGAAAATTGTGATGCTGGCGCCCAACTGATTTCAGACTCGTTTTCAGCGGGTCCAAAAATATATCAGTAAGATGATCAAAGGCATAACTTTCTGCTACAGAGGAGCTCTTCCATCCACCATGCCGTTAGATGGTTGTAAAATCAGCACTTTTATTGACCAATAAAGTTCTTGAAGTACGCCCCATACAATGGCCAGTATATGCTTCTGGATTTGCGATATTCAGGAGTGAAGCAACTATTGAGGGTACTTTCGCCGATGTGTTGATTCCAACAGGTTGAGAAGTACATTTTTGACTGATGATGTATCTTAAAAGGAATCTGTCTTGTGTTTGACGAATTGGGCGCAGAGAAATATATTTTCTGCATATATCAACAGCATTCACGCAAATTCCTTCTTCTATAATTGTAAATTTTCTTGAAATGCCCGTCTTGGTCTCAGGTATTGGAACAAGTAGATAACTGCCAACGTCTTGTACGTCACTAATTTGTCAATTCGCAGCATTGACAGGCACTAGAAACACCCATTATTAGTGCAACCTAAAGTAGTTCAAAGTTCACTTGTAACAACAACATGTAAAAGGTAAAGAGATATTACCTTAATCATTAAATATTCTTTATCGGAAGCCCTAGAAAAAAATTCTTCAATATATGCTCTTTCCAATACTGCAGCTTTTTTTGCTTTGTATCCTCTCGATTCGCTCTTCAAATAAGCAATAAGCTTGTTATATTCACCAATATCTATATTTCTATATTTTTGTAGACCTTTATAGTAGCCTTCAACATCGAATATTTCGACCACATAGACGAAATTGCATATTTTTTCTTCAAATTTAAAAAATAGTATAGCATGACTTCTTTATTTATTGTCATTACTCTCCGTTTCTCCCTCCACTCGTTAAATTCGGCGAACACTTTTTCGTGATGTTCCCTGAATTTCGCTGGCAATAAATGAAAAATTGCTTCTAGAGCTTTTTCAAAAACATCCACAGCAACACAATTACTTGCTTGCATTTTTACCAAATTCAGATAGAACTGTTTATTAAATAATTGATAATAAACAACGTACCATAGCAACCAGTTTTAATTGCATTTTATCCACTTAAGAATATTAAACATTCTTGCGTGAATAAAATGCTACTAAAACACTTATACTTAAAACACTGATACAATAAATAACTTACTCAACAAATCTGTCAACCTGACTTTGTTAAAATCATACATTCGCATCGCAAAAGTCAGCACTTCATTGGTTTTCATAATAAAGACATATCCTCTAACTACTCTAACTACAGCATATAAAAATTAACTTAAAAAATACATTTGAAAAATTTAAATATAATAAAACACTTTTTTTTCAAAGTGACTGTCATAAACCGCAACGCTCGCCTCGAAAATCTTGGTAAGCAGTTGCGAATGAGAGCACAGATAATTTTGGCCAAAACTATTGCCAGATAGAGATGGGACAGAGGAAGGAACATGTTGAGTAAAGATATTTCAAAATTTTTTTGGTTTTTATAAAAAAATGCTTGTTTATGAACATTTTTATTTGAAAACAATAAATCTGATATGAATTCGTGTAACGTGATATTCACCCTTTCTATATACGTGCTGCGGTTCTGCTCCTCAAACTTTTACAACTTTTCATTAGTTGATGAACAGAACAATGGGAAAACACATTCATTCCCGACAAAGCACAAACTATCTCGTTATTTATAACAGATTCATGTTCCGGCGTCGCCGACTAATAGCTGTTTCGCATACACGTTTCCCGGTTTTCCTCTTTTTCCCTATGACGGGGTTAGTTGGGCATTATATAGAAAGATACCCTCTAGTTCGCTACAAATTGGAAATCGTATCGTTCGCATCCTTCTAACAACGCTGAATCCTTCGCCGGCAAAAATACACAAATATGTTGACAAGGAAAATGAAGAATATATACGTGTGCTCCTTCGGAATACGAAAAATCTCTGTAACGCCTTAAGCTAACTGAATCAAAAAGGACTAACGAGACACAAAGAATAGCGAAGGATACGGAGCAACAGCGGCGCTCGAAGAATTTTTCAGCGTCTGCATTTATCCTTCGCAATTTTTAACGCTGGCTAAAATACATTTTAACATTCTTTCATGCATAGAGTATACTTTTTTTATACGTAGAAAATATAGGACAAATTTGGCAAGTAGGTAGAAATAAATAAAAATAACTGTTTTACTATACGCGGTCTAATTTCCGTAAGTTTAATAGTGTAGGGGATCAGGTTTAAGCAATTTAAAAAAATTGCTTATCTTGGGAAGCCATGGGCAGTAATCAAATATGTAATAAAATATATAGGGCGTCCAAAAAGATTCAAAATGTGAAATTTTGCTTAAGCAAAATGCCTTTAATTTTTGTTTTCGTTAAAAACTGTATTTAACAAAGGTGTTCAGATCTCAAGAAATGCTTAATACGGGGTTTAGTCAGAAAAGGATATTCACATTTTGCAAATAAGATGGCGCGGTTTTTAACTATCTTGCTCATGCGGACAGAAATTGTAAAATATATGTAAACTTTTATTTTAAAGCTTTTTGTATTATATTAAATTTAAACTTTACGTGATGATAGAACTCTTCAAATAAGAAAAAATGTTCATGTAGCATAGGTCGCAGAACACTTCGTTTTCGAGATACAAAATATAATAAAAAANTACTTTAATTCAATATTATATTTTAGAGTAAAATTATTTCTGAAAATTCCTATCTCCTCATCAAACGTATTTTATCCCATCGACCACAAAATTGATACGGACAAAAAAAATAATAAAAATCAAACTTTGGTGGTCGAGCTTTGTGTATACAGCAGTCATGGCGTCGCAACACCCCTCCCCAGCCCTCTTTTCTTACGAACGCCCATGCATGCACTCCTGATTACCGTTAGCAGCAGATGGTTTGCATAAGCAAAGGTTTTATGGCAACTTAATCGACTAGTCGACACCATTTGTCACTTCGCAACTACCCAATAAAATCATCCGTTGACGTTACTTAAAATAACTTTATAGGTAGTAAATGTCGACCAGGTCCCTCATTAGGCGACGGCCGAGCACAGGAGTCACATACCAAAACAAATGCTTCTCAAAAGCAGTAAAACAGTAGAACGTCAATGAGCAGTTATTATCGTTTTTCTTTTGTAACGGATTTACGAAGGGGTTTGTCCGTAGGCTTTATGGAAATTGGAATCGGTTTTGTTTGTGCGCGCTGTAAAAAATTTTCACTCAATTTCACACAATTTTACTCAACAATGTATCAATTTCTGTCCACATTCAATTGAGTTAAATTTTCACTCAATTAGTATGAGTACAACTAAAATTTTATGAGTGAAACTATTGCAACAGAAGCGAGTGAATTTTACTCAAATCCGAGTTTCTGCTGACTATCAATTGAGTGACTTTTGACTCAATTCTGAATATGCAAAACCAATTGAGAATTGACTTTTTCTCTAAATTTAACTATTATTGAGTAATTTTTTACTCAGACTTGATTTATATTCTCTTTAAATTTTAATTCAAATATATATTAAAGTCCTAAACTACTAAGCTGCCATAGTGGTTTCTACGCAGATCTGTTTTAGAGACAATATTTTAGATCTAGATTAAAAGCACTCATTAACTGATGCGACGAATAGATTACCACAACCTATATTGTATGTTACATATATACAGGGTGTTCCTAAATAAGTGTCGCAACGGAAAACTGTAAATTCCTCTTGAAAAAAGAAACATTTTTTTCCTCTTCCATTTTTCTCTCCGGGCTTTCGTTTTCGAGATACACGGTGTCAAAACTTTAATTTTTTTTTTAGTTTTTCGCCAATATCTTAGGAATCGTTTGAACTACAGGACTGAGCTTTTGTACACACATTACCACTATTAATAGCTACTTTTTCGCACCCTTCTCGAATTCATTGGACGTGCCAGTAGTGGAGATTTTAAGGTATCGTAAGGGTTTTTCCCCCCCTAAATTTTACGCCACTGGAAAAATTGACTTTTGATAGCAAATTATAAAGCGCCAATGAATTTTACACAATAAGAGTTCTCTTGGTTCATTGCTCTAAAGTCAACCGTTTTCAAGAAAAATGACTTTTTATGAACAAAAGCAAACATTTTTGCTAACGTTCCATGTCAATACTATCGAAAAGTTGACCGATAGAGGTGAAGCCGCAGCGGCAGAAAGAAACATGATTAGAAGATGTAATGCGTGCATTCAAGCCAACGGACGTAATTTTGAACAGTTTCTGTAAATTTTACTCGCCAAATTGATAAAAAAAAGTTAAAATCCTATCTGTTGTTAAATTTCGTTAAAATTGTTAATTATTACTACCTATTTTTTGAATTACAAAAGATTTTCGAAACGTTAGCAAAATGTTTGCTTTTGTTCATAAAAAGTCATTTTTCTTGAAAACGGTTGACTTTAGAGCAATGAACCAAGAGAACTCTTATTGTGTAAAATTCATTGGCGCTTTAGAATTTGCTGTCAAAAGTCAATTTTTCCAGTGGCGTAAAATTTAGGGGGGGAAAAACCCTTACGATACCTTAAAATCTCCACCACTGGCACGTCCAATGAATTCGAGAAGGGTGCGAAAAAGTAGCTATTAATAGTGGTAATGTGTGTACAAAAGCTCAGTCCTGTAGTTCAAACGATTCCTAAGATTTTAATGAAAAACTAAAAAAAAATTAAAGTTTTGACACCGTGTATCTCGAAAACGAAAGCCCGGAGAGAAAAATGGAAGAGGAAAAAAATGTTTCTTTTTTCAAGAGGAATTTACAGTTTTCCGTTGCGACACTTATTTAGGAACACCCTGTATAAGTATACTCGTAGGTAACAATTTAACTATCCGTTTATTTAACCAAATATTAATCGAGACTCGACATATTATTGTTTTTAATTACACTGTAAAAATATTTTACTCAATAATTTCTGTCCATATCCGATTGAGTTAAATGTTCACTCTATTAGTATGAGTACAACTGAGTGAAGCTATTACACATCAGAAATGTGTGTGTTTTACTCAAATCCGAGTTGCTGCTAACCATCAATTGAGCTACTTTTGACTCTAATCTGAGTATATATAAAACCAATTTAGAGTTGACTATTATTGAGTCATTTTTTACTCAGATTTGGTTTTTATTTAACTAAATTGGGTGCAAAAATAAATCACTCATAAATGATTTATTAGGATATACAGTGAAATGAATTCACTTCGCAGGGCCTCCACCTGTCCTGGCTGAGACCCGCCAGCTGAGACTCGCCACTGCCGGCTAAGGCCTGTTCTCCTGGCGATCACGCTTTTCTGGCACATCTAACAGGCCCTATCAACTATGGTCGAGATTACAGAAGCAATATATAAGTGGTTCTGTCTTCACGGCGCCATTCAAATTACTCGAAATTAATATACATTTAAACTCACTTAGTAATGAGGATATTTACTCTGATTTAGGTACAAGCGCACCAAGTACGAGTTTACGTGAAGAATTTATTTAAGGAATACCTATATTTGAGTGAAAGTACTCAGTTTTAGTTTAATTATAATCACAAATGAGTATAACATTATCAAAATGCTCAATATTGAGGAAAGATGTGCTCATTAATTCACAATGGATTCACTCCGAACCTTTATTGCTTTCATCGACACCGATTTTTTTTCAATGCATCCCAATTTTTCCTAGCTTTCCACCTCAAAAACGATAGAATTTTCGAAACTGACTTACTGACACATTGGATTAATTTAGAAATATTTAATTTATATCTTGTATTTACATTTTTCGTAAGCTCTAAGCTCCCTAAATACAGGGTGTTACAAATGAGTGGGTCAAGTTCTTAACCATATATTCTTTGGACTAGAATAATGGGACTTTTCTTATGCCACTTTTCATTTCGGAACTTCATATTCAAAATACAGGACGTCAAAATCAAACTTATAAAAATTATTTAATGATAGTTCCGGTGATTTTAGATATTCGTTTGAAATTTGGCACATATTTTTATCTGAAGTGCCTACTTCACATTCTGTGCAATTTTGGTATAAAATATCGGAGCGCGAACAGAATAAAAATATGTACTTATATCTCTTTCCATTGTCAAGTTACTGGGTCCGGAAGTTTTATGTGAATCACCCAGTAGACAGAGCAAATTTGAAATATACGTAAGGCCGGACTTGAAATTTAGTAATAATTGTTGTGTACGTAGGATATATTGTCCCGTTTTATAAGTAAACCTTCCTATTCTTATATCGATCCTTATTTCTCGTTTTAATCCGGGAACGTAATTTCCAAGCGATTAAACTGGTCATTCGGAAGTGTAGCAAATCCTCGGAAACATCTCGCTGCCGCGCCAGTGCCGCCGCCGCAATCGATATAAACATGAGGAATGCCTTTTGCTAAGCTGCCGGACCGACTTATAAAAGGAGAGGCAAAAAATAAACGTTATCAAGTATAATATTGCACATCCGCCCTGATCAAAATTCTTTTCATGTCCGGCGGAGAATCGATGGGAAGGAAAACCCATCTGTTTCCGCAAAGCACCGCCACAGTGACGTGCCGCGTTGGACGGCCCCGACTTTTACATTGACAGATTATTGCTTCGTTTTAAAATATCCAATGAAGGTATGCTAATTCTTCGAATTTTTTTATTTCTGTACCTAAATAGAAACTGTCCAGTTGTACGAGTTCTCGATTGGCGGAAATATTTTTTGCAAATACATATTTTTTTAGTTCTAACTTACCACAATAATACGAAGGAACATTTTTGGAACCGCTGATTCGATTGATAGCTCCGCGGGCTTTGTTTCCAAGTGTTTTCACAAATTGCTGTACATGATGTTCTATTGTTGCTTTGGTTAATTTACCGTCGACGTTAGGCCCTACCTTGACAAACATATGTTTAGTGGAAGCAATACTGTTTCGGTGTTATTTTATTTTTTTATGCATCCTCGAAAATATCACGTAGGTATCTTTGAAGTTAAACAAGATGTGACTTTCACTACTCGGTTCAAGCTTCAAAATCTTACCTTTTGAACTTAATACTTTGCAAATAGAAAAAGAGTAATTTTCAGTAGCGGAATTTTTTTTTGGAACCGTATGTTAAATTTGGCATGGAAAGTGCAAAACTGAAACTTGACGATCAAGGAATACAATTGGAACAATACATACAACTTAAACAACAGAAATAACATACAATTTGCAGTGATAAGTTATAGAAATTATTCAAAATGATCACCGTTTTCTCTCAGGCATAAATGTATTCTTCATCGAAAATTGTCTACGCTATCCAAAAACTGCTTATTGTTTCTAATGAATGTGTATTTATCCGCAATGCGATTCCACAATTCTGCTCGAGACGCAACTGGCGAGGAATTCACAAATTCTTTTGGCGTTCCCCAAAGAAGTCACATGTGTTGAGGTCTGGTGATCTTGTGGGCAATTATTTCCTCTTCAAATCCATTTGCTTGGATACTGTTGGTTTAGAAAGTCTCTAACAACATTAGTAAAATGAGGGGGTGCTCCATCATACATAAACCAATCTTCCAATCTGAGTTGTAGTGGCACCTCATCAAGTAGATCCGGGAGAGTGTTTTGGACAAATTCTAAATAAGTTTCGCCATTTAGTCGATTCGGTAAAATAACTGGACCAATTAAATACCGATCAATAACATCGATCGATTAAATTCGCGTTGGAAATGTCGAAGAGTTACTGAATGAGGGTTTACATCAGAATACTCATGATAGTTATGTAAATTTGTAATACCTCTGCGGGTGAAACAAGCTTCATCAGTAAAGAGAATTTTCTTTTGAAAATTAATGCCTTGATATAAAATAAACCGACAGAAATCCACTTTACTTCAAAAATAAGTTTTTCGGCTTGTGCCCTGATTGCAATAGCACGTTCTCGAGTGTTAAAAACGTGCCTGTTTCCGGAGCCCGTCTTTCAACATTAGAAAATGTTTCTCTATGGGGTACACGATTTGGAAATCTCCCGATATTCTTCAAAACTTCTGCAATTTCCTTCACAGAAATCTAGCATTAATAGCATGCCAACTTGTTCGCTAAATGAAAACTTCCTGGACTTTTTTCTTGATCGTCAAGTTTGACGTTTAATTTCATAGCCACCTTTTGAATTTTCGATGATTTTAAATAACACATCTACAATGTATTATTAGTTATTCGTGTTTTTGTTGAAAACAATAGTTTTTTGAAAATTAACAAGAGTAAGAAAAGTCTTCGAATTAAATTCCCCATAAAAAAAAGTATTAATTTTTTAAATCCACCAATGGGTTAAAAAATTCTGTCTCATTTTAATGGTGCATCATTCCGATCATCCCTTTAAAATGCTTCAGTTGAATTCTACTTACTGTCGATTAATGCTCTTGGTACACCCACACCGCGTACCAAAGAGTGACCGCAAAGTTAGACTATTTTCTCACCCTTGCCAGAGACCTTAAAAAAAAATCCTAAAAATATTCTGCATATGTCAAATTGTTGGTAATGAAAAATCAAGATGAGCATATTTTTTAGTTTTTCGAAAAATTTCGAAAATCACCCCTAACTAGGAGTTAATATGATGACGTAAAACTGAAATGTATGAATAATGTCAATAAGAATAAAAGCAATTCTTATTGTATTTTTTCTATAAAATAAAATCTTACAAATGGGAAATAATTTATTTTCATGATTAATGAGGGCGTGATATAGTTGTAAGACCACCCTTAAATTCGCTAAGGGGCTTAAATCATCCCCTAAATACGGAAAAAAATCAAAAATTCGACCCCTAATTAGGGGTAATATTCGACATTTTTCGAAAAACTAAAAAATATGCTCATCTTGATTTTTCATTACCAACAATTTGACATATGCAGTATATTTTTAGGATTTTTTTTAAAGTCTGGCAAGGGTGAGAAAATAGGCTAAAAATATGCTGTTTTTGCGGTCACTCTTTGGTTTTTCTAAATTCAAGTATAACTGAGATATTGATTTTTTGAAAAATCATTTTTAACCACATTTTGTCACAAACTACGTAATCTATTGAAAAAAGTATCTAAAAAATTTTATAAAAATTAACTTAAAACGCTCGGTTTTATTTTGAGTTCAACTTTTTGACTAAAAAATTGTAAGTGAGTACCTACTTAATTCACTGTTAAATTCGCTATACTTGATCTTTAGCTTCGCTTAATTTTTGTTGATTAATACTGACTCTACCCGATCAATCAAATAACACCGATATAATCCGACATTTGCCGCATCCACACCGTAACAAAAAGGGGACCTTTCTAAATTTATCGGTATTAATTCCTAGCAGCTAATAATTCGTATCAAATCTTTCAGAAAATCAAATAACTTCGTATTTTCGCAGAGAGAATACTAAAAGGGATGTATAATTTTTTACCATCTCCAGCTTTTATCATACGATGCCTTTTTCTTTCATGTCTTCATCAGAGGGATTATATTCACAAGTTGTTTATCAAGCTGCTGCCTTATTAAGTTCGATCTAAGAGGTCTGGAAAAAAAAATGTTTGGAACATCATTATTTTTATTCAGATAGGCACACTGATTTATAGGAACAGAAGGAATAAAACGTACTGAAATTTAACACCCGTCTAAATTCAAATATCTGCCGAATAAAAAAGGTTTTACGTGTCACCAGATATTCTCTGTGATTATCACAATAGAAATGTGCCAAAAGTCATAATCATCGAAAAAAAAAACATCAAACAGACGTGATTAATAACTTTTAACGTTTTGTCAACTGTACAGCAGAATATAGTCAGTCCTATAATTTTAAACTAAACCAATGTAGATGCGTAAGTGATTAAGCTAATGTATATGGTATTGATTTACCTTTATATTTGTTTAAATATTTAAAAACACGCCACAACTTCATATTAATAAAAGTCCTAATGTTATGCGATTAACGTGATTATAGTCTGATATCAAGTAGCCCACGACTGTATTTTGTCGGTAGTAAAGTGACTAGATAAAAATCTATACGCCAATGAAAATAACTGTGTACGGGGCTGAAATTTGTTGCTAATTTTCGAGGTCGGTTTTTGTACAATCATATCTTTACGAGAAAATATAAAAACTGGTTAAATTCATATGAAATACTGACCACTCACAATAATACAAGGAGCGTTTCATTTAAAAAGAGTAAGAGACATTTTTGCTGTAGAAAATATATCGATTTTGAAAAATTTCCAGTGACGTAGATATTATATTAAGAATAGCCCCTTACGGACGCCTATGATAGATCTATTTTCACAATAATTTGTAAAATCGATAGAACTATTCATTCGTAACTTCATACTGAATATAAACCAAATGGCTTTTATAGTTTTAGAAAAAATAAGTAAAAACCAAAAAAAATATAATATTTTTTCAAGAGCTTATATCGCTAAAAGGAAGCCTTTGGAAGAAAAAGTGTATACTTCAAATTGACATTATTTTGACTAGATCTGGATGGTTAAAGTCCTTATCATAAAATGTGAATCGCTCTGTATATTAAATATAAAATAGTACAAAACATGGCATCCCTATATTTTAAAAGCGGAATATAGACGCAAGATCAAAGATCAATGAGAAATATATATGTATATAAAAAAATAGTATCGATATTATAGCCCGGTCAGATTTTAATTTTAGAATTTATGCCTGACAGTTTAATGATTAGCTTCGTGTATCAAAGCTGCAGTATTTATTAATTTCCGTTGGACGGTTTATGATAAATTTATACAGAAAAAAGGAGGAAAAGCCATTTCAAACAAGCCCTCCGAATTCTGTTTTTAAATGTTCACTTTGTGTTTTACCCGGAATTGCTGCTGCTCCGAACAAACAAACTTTTTTAACATGATTCATTATTTATAAATCATTTCCTCACCACAGGTATAATATATGTATTTATTCTCAAAAATAAATACCTAAAATATTAAGTAAATAATGATATTCGTGTTTTTTTACTACCTCTGGTGCGTAAAGAAAATATTTAACTGCTGCGTATTTATTCAGTAACGGATTTTGTTTTTTTTCTGTTTTTTCGTAATTTAACAATGAAGACACACAAACACACCAAACGACCATTAAACATAAAAAATAAATAACTTCACTTCACTAAATAGCACTTAAATTTTTCTTTCGATTTGAGTGTATACGTACTTCACGCAGAACGTCGCTAAATTACTTATTGTATTACAGACACCTTTGCATAAACCGATATACTGAGAATTAAAATAAATGTAATAAAATGACGTATATGGCCATTATCGTTTCGTCGGCCATTTGTTCTTTGTCCGCATACCACCCTGTTGATATATCAAAAGTGTAAAGTCAACTCGAATATCCCAATCGCTAGACAGGGATCAAGCACGTGCTGTTGAGAAAGTATTGGTCGAAATAGATTAATTGACCATCCCCGGCAGAGGCACATTTTTATACAAAACCAGACTTCACATCGTACAATAGTTTTCATTTCGTTTGTAAATAATATAACGTATTATTATCCCTAAAAAACTGACCTCCACTTAAAGTTACACACAGTATACATACAGTAAATATATCCTCTTTTTATAATTTATCTGAAATATTGAGAAATTGAAACGTTATAGTGGTTATTGTGTAATAGAGCAGAGTTAGTTTACCATTGTGAAATATTTCTAGGCAAAACTAAATTTATAAAATCAACCCCTTGATTGACCCTTTTAGCGCAAAGGTTATTTATTTATACATATATTTTTCATATCTGAAAAATCTTTCTGAAGAAGTTATGGGCCCTGATGATCATTTTTTAAATTTTCTAGCGTGGAATGTAGTGATGAATTTTGGCAGGGTAATTATATTTTAATTCATAATATATTTTTTCGCCGATCGACATTAAAGGCTGAGTTTCACATTTACTGCCGCTGAATTAAAAATTAAAATTCGTTCTTTAACGAAAGTAATTTATTTATTGCAAACATTCATAGTGAAATTAGAACAGACCGTAAGGGATTTCCCTTGTCGTGTTTGTTTTGAAATATTTACTTCTTCTATGTATGTTGAAGTGTTTATTAACTATTGAATCCTCCAAAGTGGTTCAATTATTTAAAAGATCGCTTCCAGCACTTGATGTACTTGCAGTAGGGAATATTTTTTTGCTAACAACTGATTTACGAGTTATGGACTCCACAATGTAGCCTTCAGCTACCGTTGAAAACCATGAGTGCAACAGTACGACTTTTGACTGTATTCTGAGTATATAAAACCAATTTCGAGTTGACTTTTTGTCTAATGTTATTTAAATTTAACTATTATTGAGTTATTTTTTCCTTGGGTTTTAATTAACTAAATATTGAGTGCGAAATAAATCGCTCATAAATGATTAATTAGGATATACAGTGTTGAAATTAATTCACTTCGCGGGGCCTCTTCCTGTCCTGGCTCAGACCTGTCAGCTGAGCCCCGCCGTCGCCGGCTAAGGCCTGTTGTCCTGGCGATCACGCTTTTCTGGAGCATCTAACGGGCCTCTATCAACTGTGGTCGAGATTACACAAGCAATATGTAAGTGGTGTCATCTTCACGGCGCCATTCAAATTATTCGAAATTAATATACATTTAAACTCACACAGTCATGAGGACATTTACTCTGATTTAGATACAAGTACACCAAATACGAGTTTACATGAAGAATTTATTTAAGGAATACAAATGAGTAAAATGATCAAAATGCAGCAGCCTCCAACATAATATTGACATTTTTTCTTGCAACATAAAATCAATAACGAACCTATTTTAATTGGATTTTGTTTGTTTTGTTATTCATTTTTTGTTGTGTATTTATGGGCATTTTTCATTTTAGCTTGTGTTTATGTATAATGTTCGTGTCGTATTTTATTCTGTGTTACTTAAGCATATGACTGTTTTACACTACTGTTATTTTAATTAATGTAAAATACTTTATTAAGTTTCATTACTTTTGAATTTATTTATATTTTTTATTCTTCGAATTGTTTTACCAATTGTTACTGTCATTTTTCTTTTTTATATTACATATTGTGTTCCCACCCATTCAGTAATTGGATATTTTCTGTTGAATGGTGTATCAAATAAATAAATAAATAAAATGCTCCATATTGAGTGAAAATGTACTCAATGGAACAAATAACTATTTCCATAGAAAAAATATTATATGTAGCTGTTACAGAGACAAAATTTCATGCATGAAATATTCATTCTTTTTCTAACCGCCATGTACGCCGCTGCCTACTCACTGTTGCCGCCGTATAGTTTTTCACAAGGCCATCGGGCGCTCTGATCGGGCGAAATGAAAGATAGGATTTTGTAGCGCTCGGCGGCCCAATAAACCGAGTCGACATGGCCGCAATCCTTTGAAAATATATTATGCCGTTTCCAGGAGGCCAGAACACTTGTTAACTCCAACTAGGTATTTTTGCGACGCTACGCAACGCCGTCGAACTATTTATACTGTTTTATTTGCTTCATTGGACTAGTTGTGGCGAGGCTTTTTGGAAGTCGACTGATCGACTCTTCACCGGCGCCTACGCCATTTTATAGAAACGCTCGAGTGAAGGAGGATTTACCTTATTGAGTTGCCATACATTCCATTGATGTTAGAAAAATATAAACATCATGATTCTTTCGAAAATAAGAGGGTGTACCCTTTGTCGAACAACTGAGGACATTTCTTCAAGTTTTCACGCTAGAGATAAAATAAAAAGTAGGCAGGAGAAATAGTCTGCGCTTCAGAAATGCAAACTGTTATCTAATTAGCCAAAAGCTCAGAAAATATTAGCAGTAAAGATGCTAATTTTATATAATCTACTTCAACACGTTGTGTGAATAGATTATATTCACTTTACAGTAAAGATAAACGTCTACAAGGGAAACCTAAGTAAATTTTAATAAAGCTGTTAAATAAATAAGCGCAGTTAAAGATTTAGCTAACGAAAATGACAGATACTTACAGTTTAACAGTTTCCTGTAAGAAAGCGTGTAATTCTCTCGCCTCTCGAATGCTACCATGGAGAAAAAACAAAGCGGAAAGAAGATCGTTTTTATTTTGTCGGAAATATTTATACTCTCGCGAAGATGGCGCTTCGAATAATAGAAATTCGTTTGCAATATACAGGGCTGGAAAATCCACATGATCCATCCGCCATTACACGAGAGCGACAAAGTAAAGAAATCCGTGCGATAGACAAGGATGGCTATAGTGAAGACGTTTCATAATTTGAATAGGCCCCGCCCGTTTCGGGTTAGTAGTGGGAGTGACTATTCAGATTATGAAACGTCTTCAATGTAACCATCCTTGTCTATCGCACGGATTTCTATGACTTACTTTATCGCTCTCACGTAACGTCCGATGTACCTTGGGGACTTTCCGAACCTGTATAAACATTCTCCGGTATTATACGAGGTGCTTGGAGTGTACTGAGAATGATATTACTATGAGGTTATAGAATTAAGTGAAATTAAGAAAATGGGTGTTATATGAGAATTTTAGGTTAGAGGTATTAGCGGTGTGTTACATGCAACTTGCTGTAGCATGCAATCATCTCCCAAGAATGTGGGTTTAGGATTGGTTAACTGCTGATGGAAGTAGAGAATTTACCTTAAATAACAATAATCTATTTCTTTCTTGTTACTAATAAAATCAAACGTGTTCGCTTTCACACACATGAAAAAAATAAACTTACAAACATGTTGTTATCACTCCTCGTTGTTGGCAACATTGACAGTGATTTATTTTGTTCATTGGCCGGTTAAATGCAGTGAGAATCGATTTTTAACAAGTCTCTATCTTGGTTTTTTATGCAAACTTCAAAGTAAAAGCAACAATTTTTAAATGAATTTACGTTTACTTTCCTAATTTAGAAATACGAATAAAAGTCGATTTAAAATCTCTTAAATTTTAACATAAAAATGACATGTTGTTACCTATAAGAAAATTAAAAATAATAATTGCTTTATTTATTTGATGTTAAAAAAAGTGAATATGTGTCTACTTTTAATTTTGACCAAAATTCTATTCCTACCAGTAATAATAATTTTTGTAATTAATTTGTTATAATTTCTAACAACTATTTAAACATCGAAATGAAGAATAAATTAATTTAATATTTTTTATCACAATTTATTTATAATTAATGTTCAAAATATCTGTCTGCGTTCTGTATACATAGATTTACTCGTCTTCTTAAACTGTTAAATACATTATGTAATTCATTTTCTGTAATATTAGCTAATTTATTTGTATTTGCGTCCTTTAGTTCATCCATTTTGTGTAAACAGTTTACATATATGGAGTTTTCCAAAGGGATAATAATCTAATTGAGTTAAGTCTGGAGGTCTTGGAGGCCACAAGCCTCAACTAATAATGCGATCGTCATATAATTCTCTAAGGAACTCCAGGGTTGTGTTAGCTGTGTGTGTTGTTGCCCCATCTTGTTGAAAGTAAGTAGTGGGGCTTGCTGCTAAACGATCTCTAACATCCTCACAACTTCAGTTAAAACTGACTTTCTCACAGGTGACTTCTCTTTACAAACACTACCAGTATTTCTGAATCGTGTCACCAAACGTCGAACATGCTGAGCAAAAACATTATAATATGCGGCTTCACGATTTGGAAACACTTCCTGGAATTGCAAAGAACATGAATGGATTGAATGATTCCATCTATTTTCATCTTGTTGACCACTCCGAAAGTATAGGCCTCTACAATAAATTCATCATCTAACTACAAGATCAGTTTCTAACTTTATATCGAAGAAACCATCAGTATTTGTTTCCTTGCTATAGAACTAACAGTTAACATAATATGATTAGCGTTAAAAACACTGATTATTTAGAAGATTAACGATAAATTCAAATAAAAATTCGATCGGCGAACACGAATAAATGCAACAGCAAACGAACACGGGAAGCATAAAAGTCTCTGAATTGACAGATCGTGTCGGTCGGAAATCTAAGAATACGGAAAGTAATTTTGATCAAATGGAAGTAAATTTTAATATATTTGATAAAATTTTGGACCGCTAGGTATAATTAAATCAATTATAGCCAAATATTGCTGTAAGAGACTAACTACATCTTTAAATGAGGTAATATTACACTTGTTGGGGAATAGTCATACGTGTACTGGTGTTGAACTAAATATATCAATCTTAATACCGTTGATTATCGTTAGCTTTTTTTGTACAAAATAAGATTTAGTATTTTATAGATTAGTATTTTACTTATCGCTTTTAAGTATATTTTCTATGCCATATATTTTTAACGTGTATTTATTGATTTTTCGCGGTAACGCCCGGTGTATTTCAATTTAATATATTTACCGTGTCCCCTCCAAAGCCTACTCTCTGTGAATACCCAATTTCCTGAATAAATAACTTTTATAATGAAATCTATCAAAGTTTTTATAGGAATCACAAGCAATATCTATCTGTGATATGAGATATACCAAAAAAAAGTTTATATACTCGTATAGAGTCAAACAGGAAATGGAAAATGTCTGCCTTTTATTTGCGAATATGGGGAAGTTCAAGAAAAAGTTGAATCCGATGACGTAAGACGTAAGAGATATCTCATTCATATTTTAAACTTAGACTTATGGCATCCGAATAATAATATATGCAATATTATTCATATCCCAAATTCTTCGTAAGGGTAATTTTTTGGTAACTGATACTATTTCATTCCTAATAGATTAAAATTTTAGATTATTTTTAATGATGTTTGAAAAATATTGATCAATGCTATTCTGGAAAAGGCATTAAATATATTTATATCTCTATGAGTTACGATATACACTTACTAAAGCTTCCGTGACTCCTAATTTTCACGGAAAAATGCCTTTTCTTAGTGTACATTATATTTTAAACTTTATTACTGAGATTATTTCGACATGTTAATGATTTCGTTTGTCATATCACCCGGTGCTTCCGTGCTAATTTCGCACAGTTAGCTTGCCTGGCTAGGAAACCGCCTCTCTACCCCCCTTCGGACGTGAACTCCCAAACATAATTACAGCGGCATAACTGCAGATTACCGCAGAACCGATACATCTTCGTCCGCCCAAATATGCAATAACATTAGGTAAACAGTGCGTGGAATTGACGATATACGTTGGCGTGGGGCGTTAGCGGCGCGTTTCGCAGATTCCGGCCCTCCTGATTAAAACATCTGCAAGTGACAAAGGAGAACAAATATCGGCTGCCGATCGCCCGCTTCCTCGGGGAAATAAACCGAAGGGGCCGGCGGGCG
>NW_019416478.1:109376-186785 GCF_000390285.2 Anoplophora glabripennis | reverse complement strand
CCTAATTGACGGATTCGGATTTTTCAAAAAAAGTTTGAAAGCTTGAGAGCCCTTCTATATGTGATTAAATTTTCAAGTATCTAAGGGCCTTGGTTTTTGCTGTGCAAAATTTTGAAAATTTGCAATTTTTTTTTAATCTGGATTGCAAAATTATTATGCAAAATCTATCGAACCGATTTTGATGAAATTTGGTGTGATGATTCTACATAACATGAAGTTTATCTTGAACCAAGTATGAAGGTCCTATACCCAATTTAAAGACCCCAAAAAAATTCCCTAAAAAGTATTGTTTTTTAACCCCATATTTGCGATTTTTCGATTTTTACCATAATAATCATGATCATTCGATTTGTAACTAGTCATGTTCTATAAAAAATTTAATTACAAATATTTTTTTCCTCTTCCATTTTCGCCTAAAATCAACTCTTGAAAAGATATGACATATGACATTTTTCGATTTTTTTTAACATATTATGTCGCCAAAAGTTAAGCCCACGTTTTTTTTATGCGCATAGAAAAATTTTCATTTCTAGTGATATTTGAAAGCCAAAAGCCAAAAATCTCCGTGGATATACGATTTACCCAAATATGGTTTTTTGAATCAGATACCGTCTGGACTATTTGGAGGGAGGGTAAATCCTGGAGAGATGGTACAAGTTTTTGTTAACGGAAATGAATTCTTTGGGCGATTAAAGAACGTCAGATTTTGGTATATTATAGTATCAAACAGGTGCAAAATATTAGGCGATATGAAACGTTAAAAACACAATAACTTACGTTGTAGGGAAAATGGTACTAAATATAAGGACAGATGGATTTATTCATTTTTCTTGTTTGATATGATTTTTTGCCCATTTTCTGCAGCCCAGTCTTGCTTTCGTCAGACATATCTGAGCTGTCACCACTGATTGATTCTCATTTTCATCCGATGATGAGGATGAATCTATATCTTTTAAATCTTCACTCTCCTCTTCTCTTAGAGATTTCTTTCTCCTGTTTTTCTCCGAAATCTGTCGTTTTTTTTACAGCAATTCTACTAATGTTAAATTTATTTACTCCGTTTTCTTACAACTGCTAAAAAATATTCGGTACAGAAAATAGAGGGTCAAGCATTTCTTCTAGTGTCTCACCTTCTTTTAAACATTAAGATTAAGCTGATCATTCAAATGTGCCGCAGTGCTACGAGACACGTTGCAGTTTCAGCGTTCTTTCTAATACCTTCATCAACAAAATATACCTCATCGTCGATAGAAAAAAAATCACCCATAAACACTTTCAGAGACGAGAAAATATGAAAATCTGAAGATACCAGGTCAGGTGAGCGGGGTGGTTGATGATGTTTCAACGGAATGATCCCAACAGTTGTTTAGTGGCTATGTAGGGACGAGCACTGTCATGCAATAAGCACACTCCCTTCGCTAGCATTCCTTTTCTTTTGTTCTGTATCGCCCCTAGTAGTGTTTTCAAGGTTTCACAGTACCGCTCAGCATTAATTGTTTCCCCCTGGGACAAAAAGTCAATGAGGAGAATCTCTTTATGCTCCAAAACGCAGTTGCTATGATTTTTCGGACCGAAACAACGGTTTTGAATTTTTTCGCTGATGGTAAAGACGAATGTCACCACTGCATTCATTGTTTTTACGTCTCGGGGTATAGTGGCCTACCCACGTTTCATCGCCAGTCAAAATTGTTTACCTGGTGGGATTCGGAATAGCGGCACTCATTTCAACACGCCGCTACAACAACAGTTCTCAATTGACTATGACAAATCAGGGCGCGTTCTGCTCCCAACACCTTGTTCTTGAATGCAGTGTTACCAATTTTGTAGAAAACGAAAACCACAGAGCATCAGAGTCTCAGCACTCTTACTTTGTGGATATGCCTCGTATTTACACAGATTTTAGCACCGCTTTTCATAAAATTAGTCATCCAGTTATGTTTGACAAACTTATTGAGCTTGGTGTGAGTGGATCTATTAAATTAATTAAATTATAATTAATCTAATNGGGTTTAGGATTGATTAACTGCTGATGGAAGCAGAGAATTTGCCTTAAATAACAATAATCCATTTCTTTCTTGTTACTAATAAAATCAAACGTGTTCGCTTTCACACACATGGAAAAAATAAACATTGAAATGAAGAATAAATAAATTTAATATTTTTAATCACAATTTATTTATAATTAATTTTCAAAATATCTGTCTGCGTTCTGTATACATAGATTTACTCGTCTTCTTAAACTGTCAAATACATTATGTAATTCATTTTCTGTAATATTAGCTAATTTATTTGTATTGCATCCTTTAGTTCATCCACTGTGTGTAAACGGTTTACATATATGGAGTTTTCCAAAGGGATAATAATCTAATTGAGTTAAGTCTGGAGGTCTTGGAGGCCACAAGCCTCAACTAATAATGCGATCGTCATATAATTCTCTAAGGAACTCCAGGGTTGTGTTAGCTGTGTGTGTTGTTGCCCCATCTTGTTGAAAGTAAGTAGTGGGGCTTGCTGCTAAACGATCTCTAACATCCTCACAACTTCAGTTAAAACTGACTTTCTCACAGGTGACTTCTCTTTACAAACACTACCAGTATTTCTGAATCGTGTCACCAAACGTCGAACATGCTGAGCAAAAACATTATAATATGCGGCTTCACGATTTGGAAACACTTCCTGGAATTGCAAAGAACATGAATGGATTGAATGATTCCATCTATTTTCATCTTGTTGACCACTCCGAAAGTATAGGCCTCTACAATAAATTCATCGTCTTCTAACTACAAGATCAGTTACTAACTTTATATCGAAGAAACCATCAGTATTTGTTTCCTTGCTATAGAACTAACAGTTAACATAATATGATTAGCGTTAAAAACACTGATTATTTAGAAGATTAACGATAAATTCAAATAAAAATTCGATCGGCGAACACGAATAAATGCAACAGCAAACAAACACGGGAAGCATAAAAGTCTCTGAATTGACAGATCGTGTCGGTCGGAAATCTAAGAATACGGAAAGTAATTTTGATCGAATGGAAGTAAATTTTAATATCTTTGATAAAATTTTGGACCGCTAGGTATAATTAAATCAATTATAGCCAAATATTGCTGTAAGAGACTAACTACATCTTTAAATGAGGTAATATTACACTTGTTGGGGAATAGTCATACGTGTACTGGTTGAACTAAATATATCAATCTTAATACCGTTGATTATCGTTAGCTTTTTTTGTACAAAATAAGATTTAGTATTTTATAGATTAGTATTTTACTTATCGCTTTTAAGTATATTTTCTATGCCATATATTTTTAACGTGTATTTATTGATTTGTCTCGGTAACGCTCGGTGTATTTCAATTTAATATATTTACCGTGTCCCCTCCAAAGCCTACTCTCTGTGAATACCCAATTTCCTGAATAAATAACTTTTATAATGAAATCTATCAAAGTTTTTATAGGAATCACAAGCAATATCTATCTGTGATATGAGATATACCAAAAAAAAGTTTATATACTCGTATAGAGTCAAACAGGAAATGGAAAATGTCTGCCTTTTATTTGCGAATATGGGGAAGTTCAAGAAAAAGTTGAATCCGATGACGTAAGACGTAAGAGATATCTCATTCATATTTTAAACTTAGACTTATGGCATCCGAATAATAATATATGCAATATTATTCATATCCCAAATTCTTCGTAAGGGTAATTTTTTGGTAACTGATACTATTTCATTCCTAATTGATTAAAATTTTAGATTATTTTTAATGATGTTTGAAAAATATTAATCAATGCTATTCTGGAAAAGGCATTAAATATATTTATATCTCTATGAGTTACGATATACACTTACTAAAGCTTCCGTGACTCCTAATTTTCACGGAAAAATGCCTTTTCTTAGTGTACATTATATTTTAAACTTTAATACTGGGATTATTTCGACATGTTAATGATTTCGTTTGTCATATCACCCGGTGCTTCCTTGCTAATTTCGCACAGTTAGCTTGCCTGGCTAGGAAACCTCCTCTCTACCCCCCTTCGGACGTGAACTCCCAAACATAATTACAGCGGCATAACTGCAGATTACCGCAGAGCCGATACATCTTCGTCCGCCCAAATATGCAATAACATTAGGTAAACAGTGCGTGGAATTGACGATATACGTTGGCGTGGGCGTTAGCGGCGCGTTTCGCAGATTCCGGCCCTCCTGATTAAAACATCTGCAAGTGACAAAGGAGAACAAATATCGGCTGCCGATCGCCCGCTTCCTCGGGGAAATAAACCGAAGGGGCCGGCGGGCGGGGGCGGGGCGGCCTTCTGCGACCAAAGACCAAGGAAAGAAAGGATCCGAGTACAAGGTGGCGTCGACGAAAAATCTAGGAAATAGAGAAAATATTTTCTCTCGGATATTTTTTTCAAGTAATGTATTGATCTCTCCTTATAATCTCCAATGCATTATTCTTAATTTTAATAAAAAATATCTTTTGAAAGGACGCTAATATAGGGTGGATCTAGAAGAGGCGGTACACGTTTTGTTCACGAAAATGAATTGTTTGGGACATTAAAAATCGTCAGATTTTGGTTATATTATAATATCAATAACTTATACTGTAAGGAAATGGTAAATCTAAGCAGCGATGGATTAGTTCATTTTTTTGTCTGACACGATTTCTTGCACATTTTCTGCAGTCCAGTCCTCCTTTCGTCTGACATATCTGAGCTATCATGATTGATTGATTCTCATTTTCATCAGATGATGAGGATAAATCTATATCTGTTTAAATCTCCACTCTTCTCTTTTTTAGAGCTGCCTTTCTCTTGTTTTTCTCCCAAATGTTTAGTTTTTTTGAAGCAATTCTACTGATGTTTTAACATGCACTTATTTGTTTACTCCGTTTTCTTACAACTGCTAAAGCAGAGAATCGGCTTAGGTTAGGAAGGAAGTATGTCACCACTTTCCCCTCGAGAGAGCAGTGGAAGCAGGATGGTGATATGTTCTCCCCGGGATCCCTAGTACGCTATACCGACGGATCTCGGGTAGAAGACGAGTTTTCAGGAGCAGGAATTTATCTGGAAGGCAGCGGCATCCAGGAAAGCTTTTCACTGAGTATGTATGCTACAGTCTTCCAGGCCGAAGTTTTTGCTATTTTGATGGTAGCAAGCAAGGGTGAGGTAAGGAATTGTGCAGAGGAGAAGATTGTTATCTGCTCCGACAGTCAGGCCGCGCTCAGAGCGGTTAGCTCCCCGAGGACTAGGTCTGTCCTTGTCCAGGAATGCGGAAACGCTCTAGAGTCATTGGCCAGACGAAAAGAAGTAGAGTTGGTTTGGGTCCCAGGCCATATGGGTATCCCTGGTAACGAGAGGGCGGATCAATTAGCTCGTCTCGGGTCCAAGGGACTCGGACAGGGACCTGAACCAATCTTAGGTATCACACGATGCAGCATTAACGGGGCCCTAAATAAATGGGCCTATCAAAGTTTAGGTCATAATTGGACGAGAAATATAGGATGTAGGCAGTCCCATAGTTTTATACGTGGACCTAGCAAATCCAAGACGAGATGGCTGCTGAGCCTCAGTCGAAGAACCCTAAACCAAATGGGAGTTTTGACAGGCCACTGCAGACTTAGGAGGCATTTAAGCTTAATAGGAATTGAGGAGGACCCTCTATGCCCGAAATGTGGCGAAGGGTAGGACACCCCTGTCCACCTTCTGAGACAGTGTGCAGCCTTTCGAAGAATAAGACATCAAGTCTTTGGTGCTGAAGAGCTGCAAGGGGTTGAGGTGAGAGACCTTCCATGGACCAAAATCCTGGCATTCATCAGGGCGTCGGGTAGGTTCGAGGAGGGTCAGAGGCAGAGAGTGGTTAGGTGATGGGACGGCGGGGTAGGCAAAAAGGGCCCACTTGTGGTCTAATTGCCAGACTGAGGCCGCCCCTTTTACTACTACTACTACTACTACAACTACTAAAAGAATATTCGGTACAGAAAATAGAGGGTCAAGCATTTCTTCTAGTGTCTCACCTTCTTTTAAACATTAAGATTAAGCTGATCATTCAAATGTGCCGCAGTGCTACGAGACACGTTGCAGTTTCAGCGTTCTTTCTGATACCTTCATCAAAAAAATTTACCTCACCGTCGATAGAAAAAAAAATTCACCCATAAACACCTCCAGAGAAGAGAAAATAAAAATCAGAAGATGCCAGATCAGGTGAGCGGGATGGTTGATGATGTTCCAACAAAATGAATCCAAGAGTTGTTTTGTGGCCTTGACTATGTGGGAACGTGCATTGTCATGCAATAAGCATACTCCGTTCACTAGCATTCCCGTTCTTTTGTTCTGTACCGCCCCCGTAGCGTTTTCAAGGTTTCACAGTACCGCTCAGCATTAATTGTTTCCCCCTAGGGCAAAAGGTCAATGAGGAGAATCCCTTCACGCTCCCAAAACACAGTTTTGAATGTTTTCGCTGATGGTGGAGACGCATGTCACCCACCACTGCATTAATTGTCTTTACGTCTCAGAGTATAGTTTCATCGCCAGTCAATGAATTATTGTTTACCTGGTGGGATTCGGAATAGCGGTACTAATTTCAACACGCCACTACAACAACAGTTCTCGACTGACTGTGACAAATCAGGGCGCGTTCTGCTCCCAAAACCTTGGCCTTGAATGCAGTATTACCAACTTTGTAGAAAACGAAAACCACAGAGCATCAGAGTCTCAGCACTTTTACTTTGTGAATACGCCTCGTATTTACACATATTTTAGTACCGCTTTTTATAAAATTAGTCATCGAGTTATGTTTAACAAACTTATTGAACTTGGTGCGAGTAGATCTATTAAATTAATTAAATTATAATTAATCTAATACAATTCGATATACAGATATCAATTACATCATTGTAAAGCTTTGCGCCACAAAGATATAATTAATTACACATCAGTAACAGAAATGTGGGCGATAGTGAAATCGCCCTGTACGTGGCGATCGTGAAAGATGCGTGTAACGTGTACAGGCGACGCAACATCATCGATTGGTCCTCTTCACGAGCAGAATCAATGACGGCGACCCATCGTCTCAACTTTTCTAGTAAAGGACTAACGGCGGAAGCGCCATCACGACGACACCTCCACCGCCGAACGGAATTGATAATTGGATGCTCAATTAGCAGTAGATGTTAAGTTAATTGATTGCCTGTAGGAGCAGATCCTCGCTTGCGAGTTGGAACGAAGGTTGGGTGGATTTGATTTAACAATCTATTGAAATTATGTATATATGAGAAAGTTCGTGATTAGTTGACCTCTTTGGCTAAATCAACTACTAACTTGAGTGGCCTTCCTTCATCAGTTCTGAAGAAATGTTTCTTTTCCTTGGCTTTGCCACTTTCCATAATTATGCAGAAATCATTGGAAAAAACATCACTTGCCAATGTTTGGATAGTAACAACTGTTCCAATATTTAATAAGTTTACTGTTGAAAACTATCGATAAATTAGCCTTACAGCAACTGAGTCTAAAATTATTGTCATTGATAAAAATATTTGCTTGATCTACTACCACCAATCTTGCAGCAGTTGATCATACTGAGCCAGCTGATGTGTTAAATCTTGACTTTAGCAAGGCTTTTAATAAAGCTCCTATTAGGAAGTTGCTTGCAAAATTTGATCATTGTGACCTTCGTGGGAAATTGCTTCACTGGATTGGGGACCTTTTATCAAAAGGAAAGTTTGATGTCAGAATTGGTGATTCATATTTTGATACTCTAGATGTTGCGAGTGGTGTTCCTCAGGGATCTGTATTGGGTCCACTATTATTTTCAATTTACTCATCCCATCTAACCAGTTTGACACAGTGCAAATGTTCTCAATATGCAGGTACTAAACTAGAACAACCTTGGAATTGTTGTGTCTGACGACCTATCTTGGTCAAACCACATCCAAAAAAAAAACAGGGTTAAAACGTTCAAGCAATTTTATTGCATGAATCGTTGAAAGGATCATTTTAGATGAAAAATCCGCGGAGTGCTATTAAATTAAAGGGCAGAAATTGCAGATAGGGGTGAAAATGCACCCCTTTCAGTTTTTTAATTGTAGCTCGAAAACGAAGCAAAATTTCGCTACAGTTCATAGGAAAAATTATTTAGAGAATTGAATTACCCATCGAAATGGCTTATTTAAATTTATCGAATTTTAAATTTATTACGACGCTAATTATTTTTTAGAATTAAACACAAAAAAGTTAAAAAAGTGATAAACATTGTATTTTGTGGTATTCTATGCACGCAGTTATGTCAATATTCCTTAATTAATCGAACTTTTGTACATCAAGTTGGNATTAATTAAATTATAATTAATCTAATACAATTACATAATTGTAAAGCTTTGCGCCACAAAGATATAATTAATTACACATCAGTAACAGAAATGTGGGCGATAGTGAAATCGCCCTGTACGTGGCGATCGTGAAAGATGCGTGTAACGTGTACAGGCGACGCAACATCATCGATTGGTCCTCTTCACGAGCAGAATCAATGACGGCGACCCATCGTCTCAACTTTTCTAGTAAAGGACTAACGGCGGAAGCGCCATCACGACGACACCTCCACCGCCGAACGGAATTGATAATTGGATGCTCAATTAGCAGTAGATGTTAAGTTAATTGATTGCCTGTAGGAGCAGATCCTCGCTTGCGAGTTGGAACGAAGGTTGGGTGGATTTGATTTAACAATCTATTGAAATTATGTATATATGAGAAAGTTCGTGATTAGTTGACCTCTTTGGCTAAATCAACTACTAACTTGAGTGGCCTTCCTTCATCAGTTCTGAAGAAATGTTTCTTTTCCTTGGCTTTGCCACTTTCCATAATTATGCAGAAATCATTGGAAAAAACATCACTTGCCAATGTTTGGATAGTAACAACTGTTCCAATATTTAATAAGTTTACTGTTGAAAACTATCGATAAATTAGCCTTACAGCAACTGAGTCTAAAATTATTGTCATTGATAAAAATATTTGCTTGATCTACTACCACCAATCTTGCAGCAGTTGATCATACTGAGCCAGCTGATGTGTTAAATCTTGACTTTAGCAAGGCTTTTAATAAAGCTCCTATTAGGAAGTTGCTTGCAAATTTTGATCATTGTGACCTTCGTGGGAAAATGCTTCACTGGATTGGGGACCTTTTATCAAAAGGAAAGTTTGATGTCAGAATTGGTGATTCATATTTTGATACTCTAGATGTTGCGAGTGGTGTTCCTCAGGGATCTGTATTGGGTCCACTATTATTTTCAATTTACTCATCCCATCTAACCAGTTTGACACAGTGCAAATATTCTCAATATGCAGGTACTAAACTAGAACAACCTTGGAATTGTTGTGTCTGACGACCTATCTTGGTCAAACCACATCCAAAAAAAAAACAGGGTTAAAACGTTCAAGCAATTTTATTGCATGAATCGTTGAAAGGATCATTTTAGATGAAAAATCCGCGGAGTGCTATTAAATTAAAGGGCAGAAATTGCAGATAGGGGTGAAAATGCACCCCTTTCAGTTTTTTAATTGTAGCTCGAAAACGAAGCAAAATTTCGCTACAGTTCATAGGAAAAATTATTTAGAGAATTGAATTACCCATCGAAATGGCTTATTTAAAAAATTTAAAAGGCAAATTTTATGCAAAAAATCGTTAATAAACAATTTGAAAAAATGCAAAAAATTCGACTTTAATTTTCAGCAAAATTCGAAGCAAAATTTCGATAGGAAAAATTTTGTAGAGAATTGAATTTCCCATCGAAATTTAAAAGACACATTTTATGCAAAAAATGGTTAAAACTGTTTAAAAAAAGCAAAATTAATATTTTTTGATTTTTTTAGTTTTTTGACTATTTATATTTATGTGAGAAACGACGAAAACCTAAAAAATATTTAAGTTTGACCGGTTATAACTCAATCAATATTCTTCTTCTTCTTCTTCATCTTCTTCCTAGTGGTTGGTCCTAATAAACCCCATAGCACCGCAACCTATTTAGACCTATTGTGCGTCCCACTCCTATTCAGCAAGTAGATTTGTTAATATTAGTCCAAAACTTTTTGAAAACGCATCATTTTGAAGGGAATGTCATCTAGTATAGCAGTTTTCTTTGCCTACTTCTTCTAAAAAAAAAGAAATTAGTCAAAAAATCTTATTTTTTGCTTTTTTAAATTGTTTATAAACGATTTTTTGCATAAATGTTTTTTTAAATTTTTTAAATAAGCCATTTCGATGGGAAATTCAAAATTATCTACAAAATTTTGCTTCGTTTTCGAGCTACAATTAAAAAAACTGAAAGAGGTGCATTTTCACCCCTATCTCCAATTTCCACCCTCTAATTGAATAGCACTCTGCGGTTTTTTCATCTAAAATGAGCATTTGAACGATTCATGTAATAAAATATCTTGAACGTCATAGTTCCATTTAAAATCCTTTAATCAATATCCTACAAAGCCCATAGACCCGCTTTGATGTTCATTTCGATTCTTGTTGTTGGTTTTTGTCATTACATATCGAAAAACTTTCATATTTTTTCTCTTAGTACCCACTTGAGTAAATAAAGTAATTCGTGGCACCAATGTGTAGCAGCGTGTATAAAGTTACAACCTCAAGCGCAGTAGTAGGACAATTCCTATAGTTTCTTCGCGGGCCATGCGCCAGGATTTGGTACGCTCTAATCTTAATCAAAAAGTGAATAACCCCAGTTCTAAGCGACTAATTTTTAATCGCTCGAAGCACAGAGCATCCCATTGAAATCAGTCTCCGTGCGGTGCTCGACCGACGCTGGCTTTGAAACTGACGGCACGTCAGTAATTACAGTCCTGATCCTGTACAAAGTGCCTACACTCAATCTAATGCCGGCTGTACGTAAGCTGATCCTGTTTCAGCGATACGTCGGAATAGTATTAGCAACATAGGTGAAATGTGGAAGTTGTGGAGATATTAGTTTTATAGTATGTAACTTTATAACAGACGATGTCAGAATATTTTTTTTGGGATTTTGGGGTTAAAAATATTATTTTAGGACCTGATTAAAGCGTTTTTATTCCTCACGGATTAAAGTTACTCTTAATTTTCCTCTAACAAAAACAAACGCGCGCGCACATACTTGGGAGTTATTATAATTTCACTTGATGAAATGAACATCAGGGCTGGCTTAGAGATTCTGATAGAGGTTTACCTCCACAGCGCCCAGCCCGAGAACAATAAGGGCAGGTCAAAAATTCCTAGCTGAGACTAAGGAACAATGTAAGTGATATTATATACTTAGTCATAGTCCAATCGGTATCTGTTTTAAAAGTAGGTTGTATGGATGTTTCATGTAGTAGTTCAGTATGAGATAGAGTAATCATAAATGAACAAAAAAGTTGTATATTACAGGGGCGTAAGATTAATAGTTTTTCAAAATACAGCGAATATTAATATTGAGGAGTTTCATTACAACGTGACTACAGCGCTTAACCTAACGTTATACAGCTGGTGCATACCACATGTGCACGCGGCAGACTTGTCCTATGGAAAAAATGTAAACAACTATTATTGTGAAACATTTAGTAAATTTCAAGACAATTGTTTTCCAGTTTTTAAATAAATAAAATAAAATGTATCGACTTTGTAGTACGAAGATAGTGTCGTGCTTAAATTTTACCTCGAATTTTAGTAATCATGAATCTCTTAAAGCAGGAACTTAACTTTTAATCAAATTACGTATTTGAAAAATATGTAATCAAAGTACCCAAAGATTCACGTCGTCCAAATAATCATACGTATTAAAAATAATTTAGTGATTACCAAAAAGCAAAATTCTGTGACTTTTAAACTCACAAGTACAAGACAAACTACAACATATGCTCAAAATGTCTACCACCATTTTCGATGCAAGCACGACACCTTTGAATCCAATTTTCGCGCACTCGCTGAAAAACACCTCAAGAAAAGGAAATAGTGGTACGCAAAAAAACACTCCGACACGGTCGAATCCAGATACCAACTGAATTGCGTACTGGTGGTTGCTGAACACCTTAGTACCTCGTGTTAATAAACCACCGCGCCGTTGTCACATTGCTCGATATAAATTTATCGAATTTTAAATTTATTACGACGCTAATTATTTTTTAGAATTAAACACAAAAAAGTTAAAAAAGTGATAAACATTGTATTTTGTGGTATTNACTACTACTACAACTACTAAAAGAATATTCGGTACAGAAAATAGAGGGTCAAGCTTTTCTCCTAGTGTCTCACCTTCTTTTAAACATTAAGATTAAGCTGATCATTCAAATGTGCCGCAGTGCTACGAGACACGTTGCAGTTTCAGCGTTCTTTCTGATACCTTCATCAAAAAAATTTACCTCACCGTCGATAGAAAAAAAAATTCACCCATAAACACCTCCAGAGAAGAGAAAATAAAAATCAGAAGATGCCAGATCAGGTGAGCGGGATGGTTGATGATGTTCCAACAAAATGAATCCAAGAGTTGTTTTGTGGCCTTGACTATGTGGGAACGTGCATTGTCATGCAATAAGCATACTCCGTTCACTAGCATTCCCGTTCTTTTGTTCTGTACCGCCCCCGTAGCGTTTTCAAGGTTTCACAGTACCGCTCAGCATTAATTGTTTCCCCCTAGGGCAAAAGGTCAATGAGGAGAATCCCTTCACGCTCCCAAAACACAGTTTTGAATGTTTTCGCTGATGGTGGAGACGCATGTCACCCACCACTGCATTAATTGTCTTTACGTCTCAGAGTATAGTTTCATCGCCAGTCAATGAATTATTGTTTACCTGGTGGGATTCGGAATAGCGGTACTAATTTCAACACGCCACTACAACAACAGTTCTCGACTGACTGTGACAAATCAGGGCGCGTTCTGCTCCCAAAACCTTGGCCTTGAATGCAGTATTACCAACTTTGTAGAAAACGAAAACCACAGAGCATCAGAGTCTCAGCACTTTTACTTTGTGAATACGCCTCGTATTTACACATATTTTAGTACCGCTTTTTATAAAATTAGTCATCGAGTTATGTTTAACAAACTTATTGAACTTGGTGCGAGTAGATCTATTAAATTAATTAAATTATAATTAATCTAATACAATTCGATATACAGATATCAATTACATCATTGTAAAGCTTTGCGCCACAAAGATATAATTAATTACACATCAGTAACAGAAATGTGGGCGATAGTGAAATCGCCCTGTACGTGGCGATCGTGAAAGATGCGTGTAACGTGTACAGGCGACGCAACATCATCGATTGGTCCTCTTCACGAGCAGAATCAATGACGGCGACCCATCGTCTCAACTTTTCTAGTAAAGGACTAACGGCGGAAGCGCCATCACGACGACACCTCCACCGCCGAACGGAATTGATAATTGGATGCTCAATTAGCAGTAGATGTTAAGTTAATTGATTGCCTGTAGGAGCAGATCCTCGCTTGCGAGTTGGAACGAAGGTTGGGTGGATTTGATTTAACAATCTATTGAAATTATGTATATATGAGAAAGTTCGTGATTAGTTGACCTCTTTGGCTAAATCAACTACTAACTTGAGTGGCCTTCCTTCATCAGTTCTGAAGAAATGTTTCTTTTCCTTGGCTTTGCCACTTTCCATAATTATGCAGAAATCATTGGAAAAAACATCACTTGCCAATGTTTGGATAGTAACAACTGTTCCAATATTTAATAAGTTTACTGTTGAAAACTATCGATAAATTAGCCTTACAGCAACTGAGTCTAAAATTATTGTCATTGATAAAAATATTTGCTTGATCTACTACCACCAATCTTGCAGCAGTTGATCATACTGAGCCAGCTGATGTGTTAAATCTTGACTTTAGCAAGGCTTTTAATAAAGCTCCTATTAGGAAGTTGCTTGCAAATTTTGATCATTGTGACCTTCGTGGGAAATTGCTTCACTGGATTGGGGACCTTTTATCAAAAGGAAAGTTTGATGTCAGAATTGGTGATTCATATTTTGATACTCTAGATGTTGCGAGTGGTGTTCCTCAGGGATCTGTATTGGGTCCACTATTATTTTCAATTTACTCATCCCATCTAACCAGTTTGACACAGTGCAAATATTCTCAATATGCAGGTACTAAACTAGAACAACCTTGGAATTGTTGTGTCTGACGACCTATCTTGGTCAAACCACATCCAAAAAAAAAACAGGGTTAAAACGTTCAAGCAATTTTATTGCATGAATCGTTGAAAGGATCATTTTAGATGAAAAATCCGCGGAGTGCTATTAAATTAAAGGGCAGAAATTGCAGATAGGGGTGAAAATGCACCCCTTTCAGTTTTTTAATTGTAGCTCGAAAACGAAGCAAAATTTCGCTACAGTTCATAGGAAAAATTATTTAGAGAATTGAATTACCCATCGAAATGGCTTATTTAAATTTATCGAATTTTAAATTTATTACGACGCTAATTATTTTTTAGAATTAAACACAAAAAAGTTAAAAAAGTGATAAACATTGTATTTTGTGGTATTCTATGCACGCAGTTATGTCAATATTCCTTAATTAATCGACCTATTGTACATCAAGTTGGAGATTTTAATAACATTTTTCTCAGAAATGATTGAGTTTAGGAAGGTTTTTTGTTTATTTTAATGTATTCTATCGTATGTTAAAATTAAGGCACTCAAACTTCTAACACCCTGTATATTATGCTGTCGATAATAATACCTTTTTGTTATAAATTTGCTATTTTGCCGGAATAACTATTACATTTTTCTTGATTTTTTTCTATTGTTTCCTTGGCAAACTCAAATTTTATTGATCGATATAATCTTTCAGACGAAGCTCAGGTATTGCGACATATTACTTCTCCATTCGAAGATGTAAAAAATTTAAGTTCTACACACTTCATAATTTCATATTACACACTTCTTTAACACCATAACCTAATATAATAAATAAAAACCATATAATAAACCCTAAATTCCTTAACTTAAAACCCAGTAAGTCTACACTGCATAATTATTAAATCCATGAAAAAGAATTATATAAAAACAACAAATAACAACAATGTAAAGGTATAAATAATATAGAAAGTAAAGAAAAATGAAAAAAAGTATAAAAAACAGTAAGATTAAAAATATTAAAAACAAAAAAATAAAAAAATTGTTGCTTTATAAACTGTAACTTTAACATAGCGAGGAGATGGGGGGTTATGTAATATTGTGCTTGGAGAGTGTACATTTTCAGGTAATAAAATTTTAATTTTTCAGTGTAACATAAAATTATAAAGTGTGTAAATCGTAAATTATGGCTCTGAACATCATATGCTATGTCATATTAGTGGTTGCTTAATTTCTAAAGGATATATGTAATCGGGAACATTTCAGTAGCACTTTTTGTAATCACAATATATTTGCTATATTAAATTTTCAATTTTTGGCAGTGAATTCAGATTCAGCGACCAAAAAACTTTTGTGATACCAAGTTTCAGTGATTTCGATTGAAAATTGACGCTGATAAAAATTTTCATATTCAAAACATTCGTAAAAATCGCCTCGCAAATTCTTATTTCATCAGCAACCTCTCTGATGGTGATCCTTCTATTATCAAGTACAATGTTAATATAAAAAATTACATTTTTCAATTATTTTCGCACCCTGTAGCTTGGAAATGTCCTTAACAACCTGTATGAAGTCTCCAATTCCGGAAAACTAAATTGTATTTTTCGCCAAGCGGATCGATTTTACTACAAGAGTGTGTATCTACTTATTTTTCATTATATTGCCTCGTAAACGCCGCATCGTGGAAAAAGTTATACGACCTCCTCAAAAAACTCCAATAAAGATTGATTTTACCGCGCACCTCTTTTATGGCCAATCCGTAAAGTAATAAACAAAGAAATTTAGTTAAATCTTAATTCCGTCATGGGATTTATATGGTCATAAAGATGACCGTAAAATATCCAAGGAATGACCGTTCGGCCGGTTACCTTTCTACTAAATGGAATGGAGGCGGTCACAACCTGCCAAGGTAGAAAAAATAGTATTTCAATTTTAAATTTTTACTTTAGCGAAATTTTTGGGGAATTTCTTTTGTTTTTAAGGCGCCGTAGCTCAAAATTTCCTCTTTCAATTAACATGCAGCCGTATATTTTTCAGCAGATAAAGCCTTAAAATTTATTATCACCGCGTGCGTTGTACAGAATTAATGTTCAAACTTTTCCAATAGCGGTCGAATAAATCATGGCAAGGAATCGCCGGTTTAATTCTATTCGCTGGCAGAATTAAGTTTTTCCAATGTAAATTCTGATACAAATCTCGTACATTAGTAAATCGGCACACAACTTTAACTAGGATTGTTAAAAATAGTAGTATGTTTTATAGCAAGGGCGTATCTGAAGTGTCCCTTACACTATCACTCTTTTGGACATGCTTAACCCAGAAATTGGGAAGCGAAAAATATAAACTAAAACTTAAAAGTATCTTGCCTGTGTTATTAAATTTGTACAAAAGTAGAAATTGTTTTAATTTACGGCAATTCCTGGATAGCAAACATCAAGTTGATAAAATACATTTTGATTTGCTTAAAGAGACGTTTTTGTGTAAATAATTTAATATTCAGTAATCAGATAATGATAAATTACATTTAAATGTGTTTTTCTGTTCCTAAAGAATTCGAGTAAATAAGATAAATGTGTGTAACTAACAAAATACGCGTTGAATAAGGCCTTAGAAGCTAGTTTACCAACGGCGCCGTGGCTTAGTTGGTTAAAGCGCCTGTCTAGTAAACAGGAGATCGCGAGTTCGAATCTCGCCGGGGCCTCACAATTTTTTTCCTAATTTCTCATAAATAAAAGTTAGTTATCTTTAATAAATTATTCATATATATTTATCGAATTTAAAAAATCAGCCATACAACGAAGTTAGCACGTTTTTGTTTATAAGATAGCTTTGGTTAAAGATTTTTGTAGATCATTTCTTTTCCATGGTAAAATAAAAACATTTCTTTCTGTAAATGAATTGTGTCTGCGGTCGTGGCGTAACCGCTGTCAGTATTACTGATAGTATTGATGTGATATTGTTGAAAACATCAGCCTTAATTAATTGAACTCCAGTAAGTACTTTCGTATATATTATTTATAATTTAATGGATCGAGTTTTTTTATGGAAGCCATTAGATTGATATTGTTCCGCAATATTTCTCTTCAGTATATTTAACGATCATATAATGTGGCTGATATTTTTACCGCTTAATAATTATTGGAAATACGAATTTTAGGTTCCATGTTTTTAATTGTGAATAGGCGTAATATACATGTTTACTAAGTTTATTATTTATTGTCTCTTCAAGTTTTGAAATATATGCGTGGGTGTATGGTATATCGCAAATATTGTTACACAGTAGTGTAAATATGTAGATTTTGAGATACGGGATGTTAAAGATGCAACTAGTTTACTGTTTTCAACAATCAGATGTATTGAAAGTTTAATTATTTTTATGCACAATCACCTCATAATCGGATATTTATCTACGCATATGAATCGTCTAAAGTGATACTTTATCCACTAGTCGAATAAATTAACTTTACTTCACTAATAGAATAATGAAATTTAATTTATTTACTTATTAACATTAACATTTACATTTATAGTAATAGACATTTCGTTTTTTGTTTTATAACATTTAACTTTCCGTTAATAACAACCCTTGTAGCATTGTTGCTATCGTTTTCGGAACGCATAACATCTGCCGAAGTTTGTGATGAATTTGCACAAGTTACGGATGTCTCTTCTTGTAAAGAACAGTTATATTTTCCTTGGATTTTCCTTGCAATATCAAGTTTGATAGATATAGATTCCTCAACATAACTTTCTGCTACAGAAGTGCTCTTCCATCCACCACGCCGTTTGATGGTTGTAAGATCAGCACTTTTATTGGCCAATAAATTTATTGAAGTGCGCCTCATACAATGGCCAGTATATGCTTCTGGATTTGCGATATTCAGGAATGAAGGGGTACCTTCGCCAATGTTTTGATTCCAACAGGCTGAAAAGTACATTTTTGATTGATGTATCTTAAAAAGAATCTGTCTTGTGTTAAGCGAATTGGGCGCAGAGAAATATATTTTCTGCATATTTCAATAGCATTCACGCAAAATCCTTCTTCTATAATTGTAAATTTTCTTGAAATGCCCGTCGTGGTGTCAGGTATTGAAACAAGTTGGTAACTGCCAACGTCCTGACTAATTTTAAAATTTGTCAATTCGCTGCATCGTCAGGCACCAGAAACCCCCGTTATTAGTGCAACCTAAAATTCACTATATATTCAAAGTTCACTATATACCTAACAACATGTAAAAGGTAAAGAGATATTATCTTAATCATTAAATATTCTTTGTTGGAGACCCCAGTCTAAAATTCTTCAGTATATGCTCTTTCCAATACTGTAGCTTTTTTGTTTTGTATCCTCTCGATTGACTCTTGAAATAAGCAGTAAACTTGTTATATTTTCCAATATCTATTTTTTTGTAGACCTTTATAATAAATAGCCTTCAACATCGAATACTTCGATCACATAGATGAAATTGCATATTTTTTCTTTAAATTTAAAAAATACGATAGCATGACTTCTTCATTTATTGTCATTACTCTCCGTTTTTCCCTCCATTCGTTAAATTCGGCGAACACTTTTTCGTAATGTTCCCTGGATTTCGTTGGCAATAAATAGAAAATTGCTTCTTGAGCTTCTTCAAAAACAGCCACAGGAACACAATTACTTTCTTGCATTTTTACCAAATTCAGATTATTAAATAATTGATAATAAACAATGTACCATAGCAACCAGTATGTATAACAAAACCTACCACGTTTCATTGAGTACTTGTAAGAAATATCAAGTCGTGCGAATATTTTTTTATTAAATTCCAATAATTCCACTCCACAAATATGATTGTGATGTGATTATGGATAAAACGTATTGCATTCGTGTTTTGTCATAATGGTTTGGAGTAATCTATTTTAATCGTTAATAATGACAATAATTGACCTACTTTAATTTATCAAAGAGTTGAAATGAGCATACCAAATTTGTTTTTCAAGTCACATATTTAAATGCCGAAATGAGGCATAGAAGTTTGGAGCTTCATATTGGAATATTATGTACAAAACAAAATATAAAAAGACTAATTAGTTTCAGTACAAAGGTTAAAATTTTATATCACCTTGTATTTGAACGAAGGAAACGCCCCTTCATTTTCGACACGGTACTGTGCAACACCCTGTACAATTCTAAATTTATCTAAACAAATTGTTAATTTGTACGAAAAAGGTTTATGCAGGATAAAGGTAATTTTTTTATATTATTATAATAAAATTTGATGTATTATTTATCAGTGCCATTATTCATAAATTATAGCGCCTGTATCGAACGTCTCGTTTAATTTTATACCAATAATTAATTTTCACAGTTTAATTGATTGTTTATTGTGACAGGGGGCCGATAAACAGCCAGGCCGTCCATGATGTATGCCTGGAGGTTATCGTAAAATCGAAAACAAACAAATTTCCGATGTCAGAATCAATAACATTATCCTTTGAAAAAAAAAACGAGATGGCTGTGACAACGTCCAGTTAATATTGTTTGTTTTATCGATAATTATTGCTGCATAATAATTTAACTCTTTCTTTGTGGGCTGCCAACCACGTAAAACGTAGATATACAGGGTGGCCAAATGAAAACGAAACAGAGACATTTTCAGGAACTGCGTCAAGATTGTAGAAAAACGCGCGGACCCGTCGATTTTAGATTAAAGGAGGACATTCTTTGCTGGTATTTTTGACTCCGCCACTTTCACCCCCCAAGCAAGGGTAAGCATCACCCCAAAATATTTAAATGGCTTTGGGGGTTGAGTAACATTTCTTTTGAAAGCTCTTACAATTCTCTTTACAACATACTTTAAATTTTATAATTCCGCCCAATACTCTGAAAAAAATTTACATTTTAAAATTTAAATTATGTTTAGTTGCTTACTTACTACTTAGTTGATTAAATGTTCAAACTGATGACCGCCCGCTTCCATACAAGAATAAAGATTTTGTTCTAAACGTTCGCGCACATTCCGAAGCAATTCCGGAGTGAGTTTACAGCATTCGTCGACGATTCTTTGACGCAAATCTTCCAGCGACGCTGGCTGTGTTTTATATATTTTACTTTTTAGGTATCCCCACAAAAAGAAATCAAGGGCCGATAAACCCGGTGATCGTGGAAGCCACTCAATGCTGCCTCTTCTCCCAATCCAATGCCGTAGAAAACGTTGGTCCAAATGCTGAGGGACAATTAACGCATAATGCGGAGGAGCACCGTCCTGTTGAAAAATCAAATGATCATCATACTCTGGAACATTTAATGTTCATAAAGTAAAGCGAAATGATATCTACCCTTTCCGCAATGGAACAAACCATAGTGTCTAATTTTAACAATTAAATAAACTAACAACCAACGCTTGCAAATAATACTAGAAAATGATTTGGAATTCACTAATTTTACTTTCATTGGGTGTGTATAGCATTAATTTATGTTTTTTACAATTGTGCTTTTTTTACGAAAGTGACAACAAATCGCCAAAAACCAATGTAACGCAACAAATACTAAATTTATACCCTTGCTTGGGGGTGAAAATGGCGGAGTCAAAAATACCAGCAAAGAATGTCCCCCTTTAATGTAAAATCGACGGGTCTGAGCGTTTTTCTACAATCTTGATGCAGTTCCTGAAAATGGCTCTGTTTCGTTTTTATTTGGCCACCCTGTATATTATGATCACGCTTTAAATCATAACCAAAATTTAAATTTACCAATTATTTTTTTTGCTCTATCCATGTTGTTTTGTTTGTTAAAAGGTATTAAAAATAAGAAATATTAAATTAGTTTATAGAAAAAAATCAAATATTTCGCGTAGGTATTTTTTTATTAAAATTATAATTATAACGTCAATACTGACAGCAAACATCGATTCCTCACATCATTTTATATCAGACTGCACATTTTTGTCCTAAAATTTTGAGAAACAAGTGAAATACGACTAAAAAAATAGTAACAAAATCGGTTTCCTTCGACCTTCAAATATCTTGGGAACTATTCGAAATTTCCTAAATTTAAAAATGAATCCGTGATAGACATAAAATTCTGAACATTTTTGTTCATTTAGCCATTTCCGTATCTCTTAAAATAAAAAAGATACCTTAACTTTTAACATCTATTCCATTAATCTTAAAACATCTAAATCCTAGCTCCGCAGGGCAAGTTATGAGAGGTGTCACGTGACATCGAATCCGGAACCTTCTCAGGGCACAAGAACAAAGTCAGCGCTGATTGATGCGAAACCTTTGGAAATCACCATGTCGCCCTATCTCTCCCCATACTCCACCGGCAACATATTCAGTAATCGTCCCGTTAAAATCCCTATTAGTTACGAAGAAAACCGCCCCCCTCCAGTCAAAATCCGTCAAAAAAAGTGTTTTCATCCACATAATCACCTCCTTATCCTCCGGGGGAAGGTCTTATCGTCCGGCAACGGAAAATATCTCATATTTTCCCTCGGAACGGAAAAAATCTCGACCCGTCACCTACGCATCAAGTTTGGGAAGATTGCGTGTTATGTACGGTGTCAGAGGATAAATCTTTTTTCCCACGTGAGATTCTTTTGTTTCTGTCTACCCTTCTTGTTTCTTATAGTCCGGGAGCACGTACCGCAGAGGGCAATACTCGTATCTTACCATTTCTTATACAAATCTTGTTAGTATTGATACTAAAGTGCTTTATCAAAAAAAATAATTAGTAACTATATCCTAATAATGACTTTACGTTACGAATTATTCACTTTACACGAATTAGTAGCTAAAAGAAGTGTCCACAGATAAAAGTAAAATAAAATCTTACTCTCTCAATCTCTCAATCTTCTAGGCTGTTATCTCATCTCTCAGTACAAAAAGTAGATGGATAGATGGGTGGATGGGTGGGTTTTATAGGTGGTGCAGGTGGATGAATAAATATGCATATACATACATGAACGACTGGATAGAAAGATGTATAAATTCATAAATGGGTGGGTGGATAAAAAGATGGATCCAGAACTCTGCAACACGAATTATGCCATGAAAATGACGTTTTTAATCTATTTTCTGTTTTTGAATGAAATTGGACCAGCTTGTCTGACTCTATGATAATAAATTGGAATTAAAAGAGTGAAAAATCACGTCTAGTGAGCTGGTAGAATAATTTGATTTTTCATAACTTTCGTCGATCGTAAATTACGTTTTTCGTGAATTTTGACCTGTTTTTTTTTTAATTTTCCCGAAAACTCAGACCCGTTGGGCCAAATCTGAAGACAGATTCGGATTCAGCGGAAAAAAATACATGGAAATACATGGGTCTGAATACCAGATCCGATACTTTTTTTTATTTTGTGGAGCTGTGTTATAAGTTAGGTATATGTTACAAATAAATAAACATCAGAAAAAGTCCTCGTATATTTCTTTACTCTTAGTTTAATTCATGTACCTAAGGTAACTTTATTTCATACTGTAAAGTACAAAAAAATACTTAGAACTAAACACCTTAGTAACTTTTAAAATACACGTTAGTTCACGTAAGACAACAGTTGTAGTTTCGCAGGTACTACAAAAGCCAGATCTCCGTCGCCAACTAGGCGAATCAGTATTTGATGTGATGTGATATTGTGGGAAACAACCGTTCCGCAGGTTATGCAAGCATAGAATTATACCAGCAGTATCAATGTTCGTGCTAAATTGCAGGGCACTCTCTGCCAATGTAGCCGTATTAAAGGCCTTAGCATATATAAAGTGTTACATCATATCTTGCATAGCTCCATGTCCAAAAATAGCTGGATCGTTAGTCGGTTGTCTTACCTATGGTATGCTGATGAGGACTAATAAGTCCGAACCGGTATGTGGTTGGTGGTTCCTACTGACGAATGATCCTAGCTCTTAAATATTATTGGTACAATTGAATGCAATATCATGAGTTAAAAATACACTTTAATTCCTTTTCAAACACACTTTAGTCTCAAGGTGTGTGATATGACTACATTAAAAATAGGCATAAAACCGAAAAAAAAAAAACATTTTCAGTCTGAGATCATTGACTTTTTCCGATGTTAGTAAATTAGTTATTAAGTCAGTAAGGTCGTTAAGTGCAAACAAGAACTACACACTTTAGTGTCTCTTAATATACACTTCAGATTCGATTTTCAATCTGAATTGTATTTTGTTTAAATTTTCATACGATTCTACGACATAGTTTTTTTACACTTCATTATTTTTCAAATTTCATTCCTTGCCACAAGTACCAGAATAGCAGGATATCTAGGAATATTCAAAGGATAGGGTACAAGTAAAGCACTAGGGTTTAGGATTTTTCCCTGGCTATCCGATGGTGACCTTGAATTTGCCTGGATCATAACCTTCAAGGTCATACCAAGGTCAAGTGAAGTTTTTAATTGGGACCCCATAATTTTAACCCCGGATATGGAAAGAGCGGACAATTTTACGTTCGGATATGATTTTGAAATAACCATGAAGGTCAAGATCAAGGTCAAAATGATAATGGAAAGTCATTGTTGGTGAATAGTGATCGCCGAAGGCAACATATGTTCTCGGTTAGTCAATAGTGGTCACCGATGGCAACATACGGCTAAGGTCAGTTATTAGAGGTCACTAAAGGCAACAGTTGATCACAGTTGGTCACTGTTGGTCACTGTTGGTCATTAGTGGTCACCAAAGGTAAAAGGCGGTGATTGAAGATCAACAGTGGTCACCGAGGGTAAGAGACGGTCTTGGGTGATCAATAGTAGTCCTCGATGGTACGGAATAACGAACTTGACCTTGTAATGACCGGAGAATAAGGAATTTGAGGTCAGGCCGGATCAAATCCAAGGTCACTGGTTTAGTGCTCATCAAGAATCCTAGTGAACATTTTTTCTGGCGGTTATTCTGCCATTCCGGTACTATTGGGCCACTTTGGGACTTTTTGTTATTTGACCTTGATCTTGACCCTCATGGTCATTTCAAGGTCATATCCCAACGTAAAATTTTTCCGCTCCATTTCAGGGGTCAAAATTATGGGATCTCATTTAAAAAGATTCTCGTGACCTTGATATGACCTTGAAGGTCGTGGTCCAGGTTAAATTCAAGGTCATCATCGGATAGCCAGATAGCCACTTTTGTTCCTTAAAATGCACGTTAGTGTAATTAAAAATGTTCTTTAGTTAACACCTTTTGTTTATATGTTAAAAATATTCAAAACATCGGAAAAAAACATCTCGCTACAGTTTGGGTCGACCAGAATTTGCTCTTTTCGGATTTCCGTTAACTTCGCCATTATAGTACCGTCTTTAGGCCGTGCACCTCGACTATACACTCTAATTTCGTTGAGGAATATCGACTATGACGTATATATCCGTAGCGTGAACCCCCCGGGGAATACCCGGCTGGCCGCTGCACGGTCAAAATGATCGGGAAAAGGACCGATCCCACGGGAAAATGCACTCCTTTACAACGTAAAGCCGTGCAAGAGTTCTCCGACCGGACGGACGCTGCAATTTAAAAGGGGTCAGGAATTGCTTTGGTTTGGCCTGTTGGGGTTTTAAGTATTTTAATGCCTTTATTTGTCTCCTGTAATGGTGTTTGTTCGTCGCCGCAGGCAGATGTCGCCTCTTTGCCGGCGAGGGTTGCTCTCTTTTCTTGCATAAAATGCATCGACAAATCCACCCCGAGAAAGCAGATAAGATCTGGTTGGTCATTGGGTGGTTTTGTGTCAGACATAAATTAGTTTAGGCAAGTAAGTACATGGATTTGAAATTACAGTTTTGTTAGTGATTATAACAATGTATTTGTAATATTTTAGTAACTATGTATGGCTTTAGAATATGTATTCAAACGTATATAATACAATGCAAGTGAAAGCTTGTGGTCGTACTTCGCACTGGCCAGGAACGTTATTCTGGTTATTTATCTGAGGACAACCAGAGTCGACGTTCGAACCTGCGGCGAGATGGTTCGACCAACTGCTGACATTAATTTTATGTCTAGATGTCGTCTGCTCCGATTGGATGTGTTTGGTTTACAGCTCCTTAGGCAGTTTGGATTCGAAACATGGGTGGTGAAATGCATAGCAGTATACTGCAATATTACACAGGGTTCATAGATTGTTGGTAGTCAATGGTGGGAATTAAGGCCAAAACTCAAAGAAAACACAGGAGTTTTTCTTTGTCGACGTTTCGTCAGCTTTATTGTGACATCTTCAAGACACTACAATTAGGTAGAAGATGTCATAATAAAGGGTTTTGGGCACCATTCACTACCAATGATTTATATGTGTATAAAAACTAAGGCTACTAGCTACCAGTATTTATTACACAGGGTGATTCACAACTTATACAAAAAAAAAAAAAATTGGAAAAAAATGGAGCCAACATCGTAAAAAAAATTTGTAAAATCCTTGTAGTTTCCTAGAAAAAAAATATTGAAGTTGTAGTATTTACAATCCTTACATCGCTGGGCTACTGTAGTCTCTAGCGTCAATCGCGGTGTGCGCTGTACGCCAAGCGCTTTCTCTCCACGTGGCTCCAGGCGGTTCCGAATAGTACTGAAATTCGATTTTAGTATTAACGATTTTATGATAGTGTTTACATTACTTTTTCATGTGTGAAAAATGGCTTACGTGGATAGCAATTTGGAGTTGATGGATATCCTTTTAATTTATGGTGAAACAAGACATTTGAATTACCGTGAAGCAAGACAACATTTGTATTAGTTCGTAGAAACTGGGTAAGACGGACTCAAATGTGTTACATATCTGTGGACAAAATTTTGAACAGCATGTAATATTAATTATTTCTACTTTTTTATTTGTACTCTAGTTGCAGTCAGCTACACCGAAATAGCCGTTTTTAAGCCCTTTTAAATACATTTGTAGCTGCCATCTGCACATAAAACTTCCAAGTCGGTTTTCTTTTTTCCACATAATTTTTAAAAGTCTTCATATTCGTGATACATTTAATTTCAAAAACACTGTCTTCACAGATTCCATCAGGCGATCCTGCTATCGCGGGATAGTTTTTGCAAAGCATTATACAACATTTTTAAATTTTTTTCCCCAAACTGGTAGTTACTTACACTTTTCCTCACTTCATCCTCAAACATTCTATCGCGTTTTATGGCCGATGCGTCTGAGATTTTTCCTCTCATTATTGACGTAATCAGAGTTGCATCATTGGTTTTGCACGGACTAAATTCAAACGCTCGTGAGACCGTCACTCTGCCATATCTCATGCCAAAAAACAGGTTTAATGTTGGTCTCGTCTCTTCTTCAACTTTCATGTCGTCTTTATCAGTCAATAGGAGTTTTTTCAAAAATGTGTCGCAGGACTGTTCTTCGTATTTTAGCATCAATTTATGCATGGATAAACTTTTGATTTCAAACATAGACTTTTTGATATTTTATTAATTCGCAGTTGTTGAGCTTTATCTTCTTTCCTTCTTCTGGAAACTTTTCAAGTACCTAACGTTTCCTGATTATGGTTTTGGTAACACAAAACTAATCAACTGATATTTGGGAAACAGAAAATATTTAAAATATAAATACTGCGGATATTGTCGAAGTACAAATGACAAAATGACATTTACATAGATGTGTCGTAATTCGCTTTGATTGGTGTTCAACCTATCATGGCGGTTTGCTGTATTTTCTAGTTTTATTTTATCAAAAATATTACCAATCTCGCTCATAATATAAAAATAAATACGTTTTTTTTTAATCCGTGAATCATATTTCATTAAATAAATACATAATTTTAGTGATTCTTGGTTACTGTCATCATGCCTATTAGCTTTTTATTTCCTGAAATTAAAATGGATTTCAGCTGTTCAGTATATGACATACTCTATTAAATCATATGTATGTAATGAAATACTACCTATACATTAATATATCGACGTGTACGTCTGATTTTTTCCTGTATATCTGTTTCATAAATATGCAAATGCAAACCAAACATGGCCGATGCGCGACGACAAAAAAATAAAATAGTTTTGAATTTCACATCCTTTATTTATTCTATCGATCCCGATATTCGAATCATTTTATACAACAAACAATGCAGTCATATTCGAAGGCATATTGAAATTTTAAAACAAAACTTTCAATATACAATACAAACATGTAACGGCAAAAACAACAAAAACCGAATGCGAATAATAATGTCGCTCATACGACACGGAAAAAACAATCAAAACAAAGCGGAAAAATATCGAATTGGTATTGTTTTAGGCGGCTAAGGGTCGGGATACCTATATAAATCGTCGACAGACCACATTACTACTTTCTAATTCGAAATTGCTATAGAATAACTTTTTATTAAAATGTTTTTGGTAAATTTTGACTTAAAAGATACGTGAAATAATAATATTAGACAACGCTATACTCAAATTGGAGTATTTATTATAAAATCTTAGTAATATTATCTGCTGTAGAATTTTACCAATCTTTCGAAATTGGGTACAGCAATTTAACATTGTATCAAGACCATTCCAAATGCTCTACATTTGCCACATGGCCTGCGAAACCTTAAGACCATAGTATTACCATTTTGATGCCATTTTCTTTTCGTGTGTTTCCCTAATTTCTCAAGAGCGTTTCATTTTAAACGAGACCAAGCCGCGTCGTTAGAATAAGTGATCATTTAATTAGCCAAAAAAACTTCTGTTTTCCTAGCGGGGCGTTTTTAATTAAAAAGGGGTCTGCCATAATTGCCCCCGACCCCTTCGAAACTCACCTCGCTAGGATTCTTAACTTTTTTTTTCGGCATTTTCCATCAGCGCGAGCTTTTAATTGCTTACGTTTAATTAGGTTCCAATTTTATATCGCGAGATAAGGACGACTAATTTCAAGATGTCTTGCGGTTGTTATGAAAACGGTTTATTGTAACTGTTCCCAACTTAAAAGCGTATAATGGCGATATTTTTTTTATTTTTTCTAAATTGCCACGTGGCAAAGTAAACTGTTTGCAATATTTGTCTAATTCAATTTTTTATATGAAAATCTGTCAAGGGAACATTATTATCGTAAGAAGTCATTTAAGTTCTTTTTTTTATTTTCAAATATTTTTTTAATTTTTGACATATTTAAAAATGTTTCCAAAAAACTCTTGATGATGGTTGAAGCGTATCTGAAACATTTTGTCACAAGGATCACATCAATGAAGGCAAAGTTAAAAATTCTTCAAAAATATATTTAAGAAAAACAGGGTTATATTTAAAAAAATGAAGATGGCATCTCGGAACTGTATGTTGGACAGCAAAACTAATATTTTCTTATAATTTGTCATTTCAAAGGTCTCCTATTGGACCATTTTTTTTCTAAATTGAGATGGATATGTTGAAGAAGTGTGTACTGGTTTAAAGTCTCTTGAGAGTACATTGAATTTGGAAGATTCTTGGAGTTTGATGTATCTCGTAGGATCTTCGCCGTAAAAATTTTGATTTAACGAAAATCTGCTGGTATATAACAGTGAATGAGTTTAGTGCATTATATTTGATCGTATACAGGGTGTAAGAAGTTTGACTGCCGTTACTTCAGCATGAGAATCAGAAATGAACAAAAAATGTATATATTACAGGAGCTTAACATTCACAGTTTTCAAAATACAGCAAGTATTAATATTGAAGAATTTCATCACAACGTGGCAACAGCGCTTAACTTAATGTTCTTCTTCTTCTTCCTAGTGGTTGGTCCTAATAAGTCCCATAGCACCGCGGCCTAATTAGGCCTATTGTGCGTTCCACTACTAGTCCTATTCAGCAAGTAGATTTGTCATTTTAACAAAGTCCAAAAGCTTCCTTGCACACTTCTCTCAGTTCCTTGGGTTCCAAATAAGGTCTCCCCAGGAGCGCCATTCTACTACGTGCAAATCGAAGGCACTCGCCCAGGATATGCAGAGAAGTTTCATCTGCTGATTCACATCCTCGGCAGACCGGACCTGTCTACAAGCTTTAGCTTATGTAGATGTTTCCTAAAGTGACAAGTGTCCCGTTATGAGTCCTGTCACTCTTCTGAGCCGGCTTTTGTTCAAGCTCAGTAAATCGTTTGCTCTTTCCTTCGAAGGATACTCGATGAGCTCCTTCGAATGGCTATGTCCTGGCTTTGAAGTCAAGTATTTCCTGTGTTCTGTCTCAGTACATTTGCCCAGAGCCCGCCTGACCACACTGGGAGATGTGGCACAGAATGGCTCCGGGCCAATGAACTCTGTCTCGGATCCCTTCCTAGCAAGTTCATCCGCTTTCTCGTTTCCACATATGCCTTTGTGTCCTGGCACCCAACACAGTCTGACTGTATTATTGTTGGCCAGTTCAGTCAGCATTTGTAAACAATCCCACACCAGTTTTGAACTTATCTTGTGTGCGCCTAAAGCTTTAATTGCAGCTTGACTATCAGAGAATATGTATATGAGTTTACGTTTATAACCTCTACGTATATTCTCTGCCAGCCACGCCATTATCGCGAAAATTTCTGCTTGGAATACGGTTGGGAACTCACCCCAGACTGTAGCTTGCACTCAATCTGGTTCTGAGTCCATATATTCCTGCACACGTCCCTCTGATCATTTTGTAAACCATCTGTAAACCATACTAGGCTCCACCTTTCCAGGGTATTAAACCTTTCCTCCCATTTGCTTTGATCCTCTATTCGAGTTTCAAATGGCTTGTGGAAGTGAAACCTTGGAACCATCTTGTCAGATACCATCCCAAAAGTTGGTTCCGACATAGATGTGTCCACGATCCTGGAATAGGAACTACCCCTCCAGTCGTTGTTATTCCTGAGTCGATATGCTGCTAGCCGCGCTTCTCTTTCCACCACTATATGCAGCGGTGGTAGATTTAGCAAGACTTCTAGTGCAGCTGTCAGGGTCGATGCCATCGCCCCCGTTATACTTAAACAGGCCAATCTCTGAATTCTATTCAGTTTTTCCCTCGATGTGGTCTGTTGTGTTTTTTGCCACCATACCACAGCGCCGTAGAGAGTCCTAGGTCTTACTATCAATGTATACAACCAGTATGACATCTTTGGTTTCAGTCCGCAGGTGCCCCCAATAAAGCGACGGCATACACACAATGTCTGCTTCGCCTTACTCACCACTTTTTCCAAGCGCATTCCAGGTAAGCTTATTATCTAGTATCACTCCTAGATATTTTACTTCCCTGGAAAGCCTAGTGCACCTCTCCCCTATTATAGGTTCAGAAAGTCCAATCAACCAACTTAATGTAAGCAACTATTATAATTACTATAAATGGTTGACTTTAGGACCCATGTCATATAAGCTTAAAGTTAAGGCAGTCAAACTTCTAACACCCTTCTAATGTAAGTTATCAGAGTTAACATTCGAACACCCCCTATGATAGTTCCGCAGGGTCCTACAGTGGTCTCCGCCTTAGATTTGGACCGTTTGCCTCTTTGGATTTTGGCCACATCTGAAATCTGCTCGTCTTGTGCGAGTTTTGACCTGTACTTTGATCTGTTTAGTAATTCTGTTGCTCTGTTTCAGATTGAATTTTCGACTATATGGAAAAATTTTTATTTTTCAAAATTCAGAACTGAGTTGGTTTTTCGGTGCTACCCGCACGTCTTCGGTAATCGCTTTGCCACTAGCATAGTGCCTTCGTCACCACAACTTTGGCTGATTTCTGGTTTTTGAAACCTAGGCGAAAATTTTGTTTGCCGTTTCGCACATTCAACTTGATGTGGACAGTCGTCTGGATTACCTCGAACATCAGTAACAACTACTTTTGTAGGGATTAGCATCGTATAGATGGGCTGGAGACAGCTCAGATTGGAAAGAGAAGCGAAATTTTAAATAGGTTACTGGCAATAAATATTTTCGCGCACCATGGAAATCGATAAAATTTGCGAACCGCGGTCTCGCGCGCGTAAATTTAATTTTTGGAAATTAAATCCGCCCGCTCCTCGGGCGCGGGCCCCATCAGCCCGTTTAATATTCTAAAAAGCTGCAAAGGACGGGGAATCAATTGAGGGCGGGCGCCCGACGCCGAGGGGAGCAAGATTGGCAATTACTTTAAGTTACCTTTACAGTAGTTTACTACAGGCACTATATCTGTATTTAGGTTGTCGTTCCGGGAGAGAACAATTTAGTAAAACGTGTGGGGTGCCGCGAGTATTGGAGGGGTCAGTTTAAATTTTCCGTCTCCCCGTGGCAATCGATTCGCCTCGGTTTATTGCTTTTCGAGGGGCGGTCTTATTAAATATTTTCATTCTTTTCGAGTGGAGTAATAGCGAGGCGTGCACTGTTTATCCCGCCGATCAATTGCAGTGATTTTGGTGTTAAGAGAATCAATAAAAGCCCCGTCGGCCCCCTGCCATACGAAACTTGATACGTGAGGCGAAACTTTACAGGGTGGCACGAAAAAGTCTTGATAAATATACACAATTAGTTTTTTTTAACAATGTCTTTTTTTTTCATGAGTGGGCACGACGCAATTTGAGTGAGACTAATTTTAGATGGAAACATCCTTAAAAAAAGTATTGTTCGATTTAATTGTTTTTTTAAGATAGATCATAAAAATTATTATATTGTACGACATTTGAATTTATTTTTAGTTATCCCAGCCTTCTTAGTATTGTGTTTTGTCAAATTTGACGAAAAAATACTGGACTTCGCACCCTCTCAGTGGTGTCAAATTTTCTAAAAAATATATTCGTTGATAATCACAGCCACACAACAAAAAGTTGTCAGTACTTTTCATGCGACATATGTTATCTGTAGTATTTTTGCCTCCTGATCACGAATCTGGTGTCAGAATTGAGATATCACATCACAGGAATTTCCTAACCTCAAAAAACTGGTCAAAAATAGCAAAAATTCACGAAAAAGTGCTAGGAAAAATACAAAAATTTTTATTTTTTCTATATTCAAATGTTCACTTATATGGTTAAGACCCCGCCGAACGCTGATCACAGATCCGAGGTCAATTTTGCATAATTCAAGATGGCGGATCCAAGATGGCCAAACAAATTTTCAAAAAATAACACATTTGCGCCTAATTTGGTACACGGGGGTTTTCGGGGTCGCTGATCACGGATCCGAAGTAAATTTTGCAAAATTCAATAGTGCGGATCCAAGATGGCTGACCAAATTTTCAAAAAATAAAACATTCACGTCAAATTTGGTATACGTGGATGGACGCAGTTTGTAATAGTTTTGTTTACATTATAACCTAATTTCCCAATCATGTTTTAACCTTTTTTTTTCGGCTATATCTTGTTCTTTTTTCTGTAAAATATCTATTAACGGGTTTTCCGCCTAATCTCAGGTAATAAAGTACATAGGTAATTGATTAAATTTTTAAAAACGAATTTTGTAAATCTGATTTCGGATTCGTGATCAGTGACCCCGAAAACCTCCCTATACCAGATTTGACGCGAATGTGTTATTTTTTGAAAATTTGGTCGGCCATGTTAGATCCGCCATCTTGAATTTTGCAAAATTGACCTTGGATTCGTGATTAGCGACCGCGAGAACCCCCGTATACCAAATTTGGCGCGAATCTGTTATTTTTTGAAAATTCGTGATTCTGACTTTAATTGACCCGTCTTTTTTAGGTTAGAAAAAGTACCATTATATAAACGAACATTTGAATATAGAAAAAAATTTTGTTGTATTTTTCCTAGCACTTTTTGGTGAATTTTTGCTTTTTGTGACCTGTTTTTTAAGGTTAGGAAATTCCTGTGATGTGATAGCTCAATTCTGAATTGATCCAGTTTCCCTGAATGTTTACAAGCTTTTTACAAACAGTTGTCCCCAACCGATTGAGCTGAAATTTTGCATACACGTTTAGTTTGGATGACAATGCATGGTTAGCTAAGTGACGTCATTCTAAATCCAATATGGCGGACTCCCAACGATGGCGAACCAGTTATTTTTTATACACCCCATGATATGCCTATCAAATGGAAGGGTTTGCCGAGAAGAATACGAAAATAAAATGACGTCACTAAAAGCTTGTTTTTTTTAAAAAAAATTATACATGAACTTATTCAATTAATCTTTTCACAGTTCTGTAGTTGCCAAACCTTCATTATTTTTAAAATATATATATAAAACCTGACAATTTTTTCTCTGCAGGACACAGTCGTGGAATGCATCATATATTTATAGGATTTTTTTGTTCATTTGTGGCGTAATGTCTGCCGTTAAGGTTTAGGAAAATATTTTAATTACACCCTGTATATTAGTTGTTTTCTGGCAAGCCTTGCCTTGTTTACGATCTTTCCGCAATGTTTACATCGTCTCAGTTATGCAATTTAAGGGGTACTTCTATACAAATTCGTTGGGAAAAAGTGCCGGTTTATTTTAAAGAAAAATCGATGATTTCGGCATCATTACGCCCCACGCAACCGTACGGGAGTTTAACAGAAACATATCATTTACTCGGCCCCGATAAAATTAAAATAAACAGCGCGCCATCTGTCTTAATTCTGATAATTAAAAAAATACAAGCCTCTGCTGTTCTTTTAGGGCCGTTAATATCAATTAAATTGAGCACGGCGGCGTTCCGCCAAGGGAAAGAAGCCGAATAAAAAAAGCTTATACACCCCGCACCGGATGCGTTACACAAAATTATTTCATTTATTTTAATATACCCGAACGTTAAAGGTTAATATTTCTAAAGCTGAAAGGGGATTATTGCGAAAGTAATTATAAGGGAGCAATTTTTTTTTTTCGACTACGTCCGCCACGCGACCTACTTTATAAAATAAGAAGGTATTTAAATGCCAATTTTTTGAAAGGATGTTTGGGGTTTACAAAGTATTCTGAATAAACATGTCACTTAGATACTTAAACTGTATTAAAAAAAATCTCCCACTTTCCAGCCCAGAAAAAACAATTAATTTTCCTTAATGTATGCGAGACATTTTCAAATCCAACAGAAGGATATTTCAAAAAGGAATTAACAATAAAACAACATTCAGACTAAAGGACCCTGAGGAATACGTTTGTCCACTATTTTTTAATTAGAGTAAAAAATTCTAAAGCAACAGAAACACGTGGTAATTATTAAAATGACTAAATAGTCCAATTAAATGGCCTTTAAATCGCAATTTTGGTCAACTTGCTTGAATTTTTGATATAAGTCAGTTTGAGGTATATAATAACAGTAAGTGACAGTAATTTTTTTTTCAACCCCCAGCCAAAGGTGAAAAAAGATAAAATAAAGGGATTTTTCAAGATAACTCAAAAGAGGTGAGATAGAAAAAAAGTTTTTTCTAAAAGTTGTAAAGCATAATTCTACATAAAAATGGTGTATTAACTTTTTCTTGTACTATTAAAATTAACAGAGTTAGGGTAGCTAGAATTTAAGGGATGATTTCAGAAATTTAAAAAAAATCATAAGCACAAAAAGGAATGAATTTTATATATTTTTTTTCAATCTACTCTAAAATGTNACTAGTGTTAAAAGTAACTTACTTTTAACACGCGTGTCAAAAAATGACATTTTTAACATCAAAAATGACAATTAAAAAGCCCACTTTTAACAGTTTTGTAGAAAAACAATTTTTTTCTACGCCATTCGATTGATTATTTAAAATAATGAAAAGTTTCGAAATTTTGTTTTACGACAAAGATAAAAAATCACTTTCGCTTTGTGAAATTATAACTTTTTTCTTAAAAATTAAAAAATATATCTATTTCTCTGAAAACAAAGTACATTTTTTAGAATATACTGAAAAAAAAATTATAAAATTCATTTATTTTTCTGGTTGTTATGATTTTTTTAAATTTCTGAAATCATCCCTTAATTTCTAGTCACCCTAACTTTGTTAATTTTAATATTGCAAGAAAAAGTCGATAGACCATTTTTATGTAGAATTTTATGCGCTACAACTTTTTTTGTAGCTCTTACCCCTTTTGCGTTTACTTGAAAAACTCCTTTATTTTATCTTTTTTCACCCCTAGTTGGGGGTTGAAAAAAAATTACTGTCACTTGTTTTTATTATATACCTCAAACTAACTCAAAAATTCAGGAAGTTGACCAAAATTGTCATTTAATTGAACTATAAAAGAGTTTTTTTCTTGAAAATAAAGCAGAAATAAAAGTACCGAAATTAACCAGACTAGCAAACGGTACCTGCAGCGAGATTAGTGCCTGTGACGTCACGTTGCGGAACAGACCACCAGGTAGCCGCGTTGACCTGTTACACATACATACAGGGTGATTCACAACTTATCCAAAAAAAAAAATGGAAATAGTTGCGGCATGAAAAATGGAGTCGATATATTAAAAAAAAATTGTAAAATCCTTATAGTTTCCGAGAAAAAAAATTATTGAAGTCGTAGTACATTCAACCATTACATAGTTGGACAACTGTAGTCTCTAGCGTCATTCGTAAAACGCGTATGGAGCCATGTGGCCTCAATGACTCCGAATACTGAAATCCGATTTTACAATCGTCATTGCGTTAGTGTTTATCTGTTATCTGTGGCGTTTATAATAGATTTTTAGTAGTTACTGTCAAAAATGGCTTGCGTGTGTAGCAACTCGGAGTTGATGGATATCGTATTAATTTATAGCGAAGCAAGACAACATTTTGTATTATGGTGAAGCATTTGTGTTATGGTGAAGCACGACAATATTTGTTTTAGTTCGTAGAAACTGAGTAAGAAGACGTTGGATAAAATTTTGAACAGTTGTTGTAACATTAGGAATGTCAAATTATTTTATTATTTAAAACCACAAAACATGGGTGAATATTTCGATTTTCAGCCGGTACTATCTAGATGCTTGTGGCGACAGGCTCCAGATTTTCGAAGTGACTCGTAGCATCTTACACGACATTATGTCTAACATAACCTCACATTTCATTGCATGGTTCATTTTCTAGGTTAGAAACATTAAATAGAAAATGTGGATGTCAGTGTTGCGAATATGATCGACAAAGAATATTAAAGGATTAGGGACATTTTCCAACATTTTTCAGAATTGAATGAGTTGCGATTTGTCTAATGAAAATTTATTAATTCGTTAATGTTGGGATGGCTGTAAAACGACTTCTGAAATTAATCTGTATCTGTTTATTTTTCGGGAATGAAATACAATTTATTAAAGTTATAGAAACCTGAATTTAGATTAAGAGCTGATATAAAAACCAACTGTAGGTGTCAAATTACTTTATTTACAGAATAAATTTAAACATAAGGAGTAGGATTAGGAGTAATACGATATCTTCGTCCTACGCTACCCTTATACATTCGTTAAATTCCATGTTTTATAATTAATTAACTTTGCCATTCCAGTTATTTCAGTTTTCAGTCGCAGAAAATTAAGTAACATCAATAACTCGCACAAATTTTAATCCCTATTTTCAGCAATTTATATTTCAGCAAACAGTAAAGAAAATAATTTAATAAATTAATAAGCGATCTTAAAGAAATACATAAAAACAATTGCCTGTTGCATTTCGAAGGTATAAAATTATGTACGCAAAAAAATGTCTTGCTTCAAATGTACAACATTTGATTTTAAGGTATTACACGTTTATATATACGCAAGAAAATATGTTCTTCTTTCAAGAAAATTATTTATTTAAATACATTAAATTTCTACTTAGAAGTATAATTTCTTACTTTAAAATAGGCAGCATTTACAATAATATTTGATACTTACGGTTAAACGAATTCTATTCTTAATTTTATGGTCAACATAGATTTTATAGAAACATGTTTTGTATTGTATATTAATGTATCGTTTGCGTAACACAAAATTGAATAGTTTTGGTCAAATGATTGTATATACTTATTTTAAGAATATATTTGGATAAAAATATTTCTCAGTAATAAAAATTATTTTGTTTCAATCTCACAACGCCTAGTACAACAGCCAGGATCGTTCGTAAGTTTAACCTGTTTAACCAACCAGACATAGGTCGGTTTGGTTGATGGTCCTCATCATTATGTCTTCAGAACGATCCAGCTGCTTTAGTGTCGTTACTTACAAGGAGATATGTATACACAGAGCGTAAGTGGCTCCATCTATCTTGCTACTTCCCACTTACGCTATTCGTGACCTGCTACAATTTTCTTCCAAGAAAACATAAGTTTGATTATAATATGCTACATTTGTCTTGAATAATTCCTACATTAATACTCAATTTTAAATAAATATATATATATAGAGTGTATCTAAACAACACCGAAAAAAGGGGCGATTCTCCGATGAAAATTAATAGGGGTCTTTGGTATAAAATTTTTTGAAAAAACCCTCCCCTGAAAAGTTACGCCCCTCCTAAAATTACAAAAAAAAAATTGTTTTTCTTTTTTATCTTCCACGTACATCAAGCTAAAGAAACCAAACTTGGTGAACATTATCTGTCAATAAAACTACACTTTTTGAATTTTTTTCAACCCTGAACTATTTTTGTAAGGGTTTGAAATAATCAACCCCTATGACATTTTTTCTTATAATTTTTTTTTCGATAAAATTTTTTCCTTTTAAAAAATATGTCTAAAAAACCCCATTCATTTACTAACTTTTTGATCTCTTCAAGTTTCTTCGAAAAGTTAAGGATTTATGACAAAAAAAAAAAAATGTATTGTAATGTATTTTTAAAAAGATGAGCTGTTTAACGCGAGTGTATTTTGCCGAAAGATCTAGTGGCCTGTTCTTTACAATGGAATCCGTAGAAACAAATGTCAATGTCATTTATTGTTACTGTTTCTTACTATTTCACAAGTTTCATGATTTTGTGTAGAAAATATTAGTTAATAAACCGAAAATATGGTTAACTATTCGAATTTAGAAATGGCAGATATGCATTTTACATATGGGTATGCTAACGGTAATGCATTGGAAGCGCAAAGACTTTATGCTGAACAGTACCCAGAGCGTAGATTACCCCACCATACTACGTTCACAAATATTCACCAACGCTTGCGGGAACTTGGAAAATTTGAAAAGAGAAGTCATGACTGTGGCCGTAGCCGAGAAGTTAGAACTGAAGCTGTCGATGAAGCCGTACTTAATTTAATTGAGGAATCCCCAGAAACTAGTACCAGGAAAATAGCTCGTGTCCTAAATGTAAGCCATTCGGTAGTTTTTAGAATTTTAAAAGAACAACAGTTATATCCCTATCATCTCCAACGGGTGCAGTCGTTACTGATTCGAGATTTTTTACCACGTGTGGTTTTTTGTCAATGGCTTATTAATATGATCGGCCAAGCGCCGCAGTTCTTAAGAAATATTTTATTTACTGACGAGGCGAATTTCTCAAGAGACTGTATTAGAAATTTTCGTAACAATCATATTTGGGCTGAGGAAAATCCTCATGACTTTTTTGAAGGAAATCATCAGTATCAATTTTCATTAAATGTGTGGCTCGGAATTATCGACGATCATTTAATTGGTCCCTATTTTCTTCCACGACGATTAGATGGTGACTCATATTGTCATCTTCTCGAAGAATTACCTATTATTCTTGAAGAAGTTCCCATTCAAATTAGGCAACGTTTATGGTTTATGCACGACGGTGCACCAGCCCACTTTAGTATACGTGCAAGACGTCACTTGGATGAGGTGTATGCCAATCGATGGATAGGTCGAGGAGGATATGTAAATTGGCCAGCCCGCTCCCCTGACCTTAATCCTTTGGATTTTTGCATATGGGGATATCTGAAATCTTTGATCTACTCAAGGCCAGTTGAAGATATCAATGATTTGCGAAACCGCATTGTAGCAGGGTGTGAAACGATAAAAAATTCACCAGGAATATTTGAACGCATACGCAATTCTATGAGAACAAGAGTAGATGCTTGTATTGAAGCTGAAGGCAATCATTTTCAACATTTTTTGTAGATTGTATTGTCAATATCCGACAGATTTTTATTTTTTGTTACTGTTATAACATTATTCATCATTTGTTCACTTTTAGTCTAAGTTCCAAACTTCTTAGCCTAGTAGAATCATAGGTCAACTATTTGGTTGAGTGTTTTTTAATAAAATGTTATTTAATATGACAATAAATGACATTGACATTTGTTTCTACGGATTCCATTGTAAAGAACAGGCCACTAGATCTTTCGGCAAAATACACTCGCGTTAAACAGCTCATCTTTTTAAAAATACATTACAATACATTTATTTTTTTTTGTCATAAATCCTTAACTTTTCGAAGAAACTTGAAGAGATCAAAAAGTTAGTAAATGAATGGGGTTTTTTAGACATATTTTTTAAAAGGAAAAAATTTTATCGAAAAAAAAATTATAAGAAAAAATGTCATAGGGGTTGATTATTTCAACCCCTTACAAAAATAGTTCAGGGTTGAAAAAATTTCAAAAAGTGTAGTTTTATTGACAGATAATGTTCACCAAGTTTGGTTTCTTTAGCTTGATGTACGTGGAAGATAAAAAAGAAAAACAATTTTTTTTTGTAATTTTAGGAGGGGCGTAACTTTTCAGGGGAGGGTTTTTTCAAAAAATTTTATACCAAAGACCCCTATTAATTTTCATCGGAGAATCGCCCCTTGAATTTTTTCGGTGTTATTTAGATACACCCTGTATATATATATTTTAAGGAACTAAAAATTCTATTTGAAAAATTTTGTCGCTCTGTATCTCGAAAACAAGAGGAGGTAGGCATGTAGTTCAAAGACAAAAAATTCTTATTTTTTGTCGTACTGTCACCCCCTGTATTTACGGGGTTTTTCTTGAAACACCCTGTAGTTTTATGTTGCCTGTTATGTTATTGGGCTCTGCCCTATTGAATCGTGAAAAATAAACTGTTTTTTTATCACTATTTTACCTATTCCTTACGTTTATTATAAAAGTTAAAAATTGGGAAATTTCCGGCACATTTTCCGCCGCTAATTAGGATGTAATTCGATAGACCCGGGTAATCCTACACTCCGGAGTTCCTAAAACTACCCCCTTCCCCATTTAAAAGACGTGGAGGTCTGCTTGCATTCTTACACAAGTTTACAACAACAACAAACTTCCCCGCCGAGCGCGGCGGCGTTTCTCGTTAGGAGACGACGATTATTAGTTGACATTCGGCGTGTTTGGATTGTGTTGGAGGTAATAGAATATTAGATTAATTAGTATCTCCTTAATTAGCAGGGTACACAGGGTAATATTTGCGTTTCCACTACGACCGTCTCATTCCTAAATGTAAACTTAGTCCCGGCGAAAATTGCTTCCGAATGGGTTAAACAAACGCTATAAATTCCGTCTGTTTGCTGCAGCGTAGCGGCGACGGAACGAGCGGATCCCCGTCCCGTTGCAAATCTTCTACTGGGAAATACGAGAATAATGTCGTAATTTTGCCGTAATGACCTATACACGTAAAATACGAACATTACGTGCAATTTTTAAGAGATAGTTACTGTCTAGTAAAAAAATAAATCCTGCCATCTAACGCAATGTAATAAGTTTTTTGTGAGGAAATTGGTAGTAGAAGATCAAATTCAAAATAAATGTGCATGACTTTTTAGTAGACATCTTATTAAGAACCGCTGATGACTTGATGGGGACGATCAGAATAGACAAAGACAACGCACGACAACCATAGAAAGGGGTGGGGTTGCTCAATAATGAGGACATTTTCTCTGATTTAACTAGAAGTGCACCAAATACGAGTTTATCTGCAGAATGTAACTATATTTGAGTGAAAGTACTCAGTTTTAGTTCAAATGTCACAAGTAAGTAAAATTATCAAAATGCTCAATATTGAGTGAAAATATACTCGCTAATTTCACTCACTGGATTCACTTCATACCTTTATTGCTTTCTTTATCCTTTTATTTAACTAAATATTGATCGAGACTCAATATATTATTGTTTTTAATTATTGTAATCAAACCAGTGCATGTACACATAATTTTGACCAAAATAACAGAATTAATGGGCACTTGTCCAGCACTACACCCCATACACCACGTTGCGAGACGACCTAATGGGGACGATGGGCATAGACAACATTTTTTTTTCATTGATAGGCATTAAGGTATCGTTAGATACGTATCAAATAAATTGATCGATGCGTAGCTTCAGATTAGAGGCGGACATACATACATACACCACGCCACGAGATGATCTAATGGAGACAATAGGAATAGACAAAGACAACGCACGACAACCATAGAATGGGATGGGGTACTCAATAATTTAGATATTTACTCCGGCTTAGCTGCAAGCGCACCAACTACGAGTTTATCTGCAGAATTCATTTAACGAGTGCCTTTATTTGAGTGAAAGTACTCAGTTTTATTGTTTTCACTCTCACAGATTTTTTCACTGTAAGAAAAATATAAATAATATATATTTGAAATCTTCATAAAATTTTGCTAAATTCACTCTTCACAATTCAATACAGCTTACAGCTATTTTAAAAATTGTACAACGTCTAGACTATCACAACAGTAGTTTTAATTCAATTATATGTTTTTGTCCTTTATTATAGTATTTCTATTATATATTTTAATTCTATTAATGCCCTTTATTATTTATTTATTCTCTGTAACTGGGTGTAATCTGTTGGAGATAAATGCCATTATTATTATTATTGTTACATTGTCTGCTGAAATGACGAACGAACAATTACACAGGTTTTGTTGTAAAGCAGCTGAGGGTCATTTTCGAAGTAATTTTTTGAGTACAAACCTCAAAAAAGATAGGAATGTATATCATTCGCTATCTGAAGAACATTTGTCAATTTTGATACTGCTACTATGAAATCGCTAATTACTAAATTTCATTTAAGGACGGGATTTTGTACAAAAAATATCGCCCAGCGTGAGTCACGAAACGGTACCCCGGCAAGTGCTGCTCTTGCTCTAGCGGCCAACGCTTCAAGGTGTGTTGTTTAATAATTTACGCTGGACCTATATTTTAACAGGCCTCGTGCCCGATTGTTCAGGAACGGCTCCAATTTGTGTACATACAGTCTTATAAGGAAAGAGAGTAAAGATTTTATTAATCATTAATAGATTATCGAGGACAATAATAATTTTTTTATTAAGTAGGCAATAATTTTTAGTTAATAAGCTTAAACAATCTTAGAATTACCATTCCTTTATTATAAAAGCAGATATAATTTTTAAAATTACAAGTAGTTTCTTCTTCAAAAGCTTAAAAAACGTATAACAGGATAACAGGAATAGTCAACAGTCTAATGTTTATATTTTCACGTTAACAATCCGATACGTAAATTACCTGCTATTTTCAGTAAAAATGATTTAACTTGAATTATTTTTTTACTTTGGTGAGTCGTATTAATTTAAAAAACACTGCCTAATTACTAAAATATATAGAAACTTGCTACTAATTACGTTTGGAGAATAATATGTAGTAGGGTGGTCCAAAAAAAAAAAACGATTTTTTTTCGTGTCTCTTGTGAAAATATGTAAGTTTATCATGTTTTAAGAGCCCCCTCAAAAAATCAGCTCAAAAAATTTTTTTAAAGGTCGCTCAAGATTTTTAAAAATTTCCAAAATCGTCAAAAATTGAATTTTTTTGTGTTTAATTTTTTTCCCGTTATTTTATCATTTTCTAGGTTGAAAAAAATCTCGATTCTGAAAATTTCAAATCGATATTTTAATTTCTAAAGGTCACTCATAATTATTTTAATTTTCAGAGTTGAGCGACCTCTAAAAAATAAAAAATTTTAAAAAAATTAAAAAATTATAAATATTTGATACTCACAGTGCGGTAGTAAATTTTGCCTCGAGACATTTATTAAGTGTCTCGTAATTAATTTCTATTATTTTGTTGATCAAATTCAATGAAAAAAAATTGTTAGTTCGTTGATATTTATTTTTTAGAGGTCGCTTGAAAACGTAGGTACGTACCTACACTACTTTGAAAATTAAAATAATTATGAGTGACCTTTAGGAATTAAAATATCGATTTGAAATTTTCAGAATCGTGATTTTTTTTCAACCTAGAAGATGATAAAATAACGGGAAAAAAATTAAACAAAAATAATTCTAATTTTACTGACTATAAGTCGCACTATCGTCTTTAGTACTGTGAAGGTCGTTTGTCTCGAAAGCTCTTTTTTTATTTTTAAGCAAAACAGAAAAGGATGCTATCTCCGTAAACAACAATCTGAAAAAAATTGTTAAAATAATACAGTTATAAAGGCTATACTGTATACTCTGCATCGGACCCTGAACGCAATTGACCATTCCGATACTGTTTTTAAGAATATCATATTTATAACTGTATTATTTTAACATATTTTTTCAAATTGTTATTTACTACCTGTCAGTTTTTTCTTTTTTTAAAGAACGCCATATTTATAGAGATAGCACTCCCTTCTGTTTTACTTGAAAATAAAAAAAGAAGACCTTTTGAGACAAATAACCTTTACAGTATTAAAGACAATAGTTCGACTTATCGTCAGTAAAAATTGGAATTTTTTTATCAGTTAACAAAAAAATTACGACGAGTTAAAGTGAGAGGTATCAATAATTTTATATGCAAAAAACCGTGATTTTTCCAACATTTTCATTAATAACTAAAAAATCTCATAACGAAACCAAGTGAAATTTTATCACACAATAGAGTAATAGTGAGGCTATATATGGTCGAAATTTCAAATTTTTTGCCCCTATGTTTTCTTAATATCATCAGTTTCCAAACTCAGAGGTCTATTTCATTTATTTCGATAGTAAGTGACTAAAAATAAGCAAAAGTTGATTGTCAAGATAATATGAAATTAAAATCGTGTTAGTTATATTCATATTTTAGAATCTATTACTTTTTTGGTCGTAACTTTTTTCATTAAATATCCAGTGGTTTCCTTCTTACCGATAAGTAGCTTGAAGATTTGTAGATTTGTAGATTGAAGAAGAAATCTATCAGAGCCAGGCTAATTTTTAAGCTGTAAATTTATTTAAACATAAATAACGATTTTATGTGGGACACGTAAAATTTAATCTTTATTCTTAATAAAGAAAAATTAGTACATATTATTGGTTTTTCATGCGTTATATTCTTATTACTTAGGTACTTTTAAAAAATTACCCATTTTTATATATCAAAGATAATATTAGACCATTATGCTTTATTTTACCACGCATTTTAAACTAAACCAACTCTGTGTTTTCACTTTCATTTTCAAGGGTAGCGACACCTGTGACAGAGTATACAAACTAATTATACTTAGAATATCTTAGAATCCCTAAAATTCTGGTTTACATATATAATAAACATGGAGTCGTGTGTAAAATGTTGTCATTTTGCTTGAGGACACAAATTATAGAATTGTTAATAAATATTAATCTGAAAATACAAATAATCCTAAGTGTCCGTTCTAGTGAGTGAAGTAGTTTGGTTATTGTGCCTGACCTAGTTCCGTCGTAAATGCAATATATTGACAGACTAACAGTATGGTTAAAATTGAGGTACTTTGGCATTTATTTAAATTATTCTTCTGTTCTCATGAGCATTGAAATTTATCTCACTCACTAGCGGGAACCATTGCGAATACATTGATATATAATAATATTCAATTATGTTAGTTTCTTCGATGATTTGTGTCCTCATCTGAAGCTCTGTTACACGGTAAAAATATACATACTAAATCGCCCCCTTAACGATATCTCCGAGAAAAAAAAATGTTTTAAATTTGAAAACGGCATTTTGAAGAGTAAGAGTTCTACTTTTAGATGAAATGACTCGTTTTCAGAAAAAAAAAATTTCGCGATGTAATATAAGTTGAAATTAGCAGAAAACGGCGTTTTCGGATATCTCGGAAGCGTGACGTGACGGAGTAATTCTGAGCAAAAAATTACTTCGGAAATAACCCTCAGCTGCTCTAGAACAAACACAACCACTTTTTTTGCAGACCTGTGTCGATTAGGTATCTATTTTCTCACTCTGAAATATTTCTAATTGGCCAAAAATAAGTTCGTAAAATCAACACCTTTTGCGTAATAAGTATGTATTTAATATTTTTAAATAATTTAATTTCTTTCTTCTTTCAGTGTAGCAAAGTACCGACTACATTAAAAAAATTGTACTGATGTATCGAAATTGAGACACACAGTATTCTCGCAGTTATTTCGGGGTTATTTTCGGTAGAAATGAGATAGCTGGACCAAATTCAGGGACAGCTCGCAGAACATTCAGCGGAACAATACCGCAAACTGAAAACCCGGACCGACCGTTCGGGCACGAACGCGTCGCACGCGGGCTTGCACAAAAGGCTTGGAGACCCTCGGAACCCGCCAAACGAAAACAAAACCCTTTTCTTCGATTCGCGAATTAAGTCGCATTAAAGTATTAGGACTCCTCACAAAGGGACCGGCCCGTCCGCGGCGATTACCCAGAAAAAATGAAAAACAACGCCCGCGTTCTCACGTTAGTCAGTGGATTAATCCGGTTGTGCGCCTCGCTTGTAATCCGGTTGTAAATCTGTACAATAGCGGCGGATGAAGAACGGCCACGCGCCGTGCTGTTCATCATTCTTTGGGCGATCGAACGTCTACCCGGTAGTTGCGGTAAGGATCGGGATGGTTTTAAGAGAGGGAGCGGTGTTTGATGCACTCGTAATTAGCTTAATATACAGGGTGTTTCGGAATAAGTGCGAAAAACTTTGGGAAATGGCTACACGAAAAAAAAACCTTGTAAAAGATCATTATATCATAGTGGCCCTTCATTTTGTGCAAACAAGCTGTTATCATTGTAATTATGTATACAAGGTATTTTTCTATGCCACATAAAAAATATTTTGATTTAAAAAAAAAAATTTTTTTCGACATTTGAAATATTCAATGTGAAATTGTAAAAAAGTGAAAATTTTAAAATTTTATTTTTTTCAAAATTAAATTTTTTTCAAAATTTTTAAATTCTTTGCCGATATTTGATGAGACTTAAGGCGAAATTTTGAGAAAAGATATATATTTTCATAAACAAAAGTGTTATAGAGCTTCTTAGAAAACGTACAAAATTGAAAAACGTCCTATATCTTCAAATGAATCAAGATATGGAGATTGGAGATACAATTTTCGCAGTTAAGTTTTTTTCAAAAATCAAGCCCATGAGTCCTAAACAGTATTATTGGAAAATACCAGCAAACGAAAACAGAAAAACATAAAAAACAAATAACAAAATTATAGAAATAGTAATGAATATTAACGGAACAAGAAAAATAAATTATTTTAATAATTGTTCTATGTGAGTCCCATCCCCCTGGATGCATAGTTCATATCTTTTTCTTACTGATGCGATCACATTTTCCTAATACGTCAGGATTATTATTGATATTCGCAATTTCTTTCGTCCATTAAAAAAATAATAAGTTGTATCTGTCACATCGACATTTAAATCTTAACTGTTTTTTTATTGCTACAAACGGAAACTTCATTAAAAACACTACATCTTTTATTTCAACAAAATTTTTATATCTGCAAAACTAACCGAGATAAGTGGGGTGGGAAACTTAAGTGGGACACCCTGTACGTATACTAAAATGGGTTACTTACTTAATTTTCTTTTCTTCTTAAAATTTTATTTTATATATAATTTTTCATATAATTAATATTTTNTTAACTGATTCGTTGGTCTAAAAAAGTCTTGGGACCTTCCTTAGATGTATCTGTTTCGACTATAATCCCGTTTCTAAACCTATATCTCTCAAAAGCAACATTTGCAGGCCAGAATGCCTTATCATATACCTTATCTTTTAAATCAAATCTAATACCAATTTGGAAGCATTTACTATCTGATTTCTCTTTTTCAATTCTAGTAGAAATATGTTGAACACTGAGATCGTCTTCGCCGTGAATGTCGGCTTTCTTCTTAATATATTGCCTTACATCTTCAACTGAGACTGCGTTAGAAACCCTAGAAAGAAACATCCAAATTTTCTTATTTTTTACGTCGCGACCAATAAATTTTTCATTTCTTTCACATGCTGCAGTACCAATAAAAACATCTCTTCGTTTTTTCACATTGGACTTTCGATGCAATGTGGTATAAGGTTCAAGTATTTGTTTCACCACTTGAGCGTACGAGGCTGGTTGTTTTACTTGTTGCCTAGATTCTGAGATACTAGGATCGATGTCGATGTTGAATTTATGCGATTTGCCCGCTAAAGGGGCTGTATGTGGCGCGTTCTGTTGAACAGGAGATGAATTAGATTTTAATGAATGTGAATCATTGGCCTTTGTTGAATTGATTTGGGTTCGTTTGTTTACAGTTTTTTTGTCCATTTCTTTTATCTTTTCTTCTAGAAGTTGTTTATTTTGCTTAAGAAGAATATTTGATTCTCTAAGTTCTTCAATGATTTGTTTGAGATAATTATTTTCTTGTGTTAGTAATTCAACTGTTGATACACTTACTTGTGGTACTTGCATATTGTTAGTTGACTCATTCAAGTTTGAATTTTTAATAGGCGTTTTGGCACGAAAATCACAAGTAGAACATATCCATCGTTTTTCCTTTGATTTGTTAAATTCTTGAAGCTGGTCTATTGCGAGATTAGCACAATCTCGGTGGAACCAGTTTTCACACTTAGAACACTGTATTTTATAAGAGTTGGTTTTTATTTGTTGTAAACACTTAGGGTTAGCACACACACATATATTTGACGAAGCCATAGGAGAAACGTCCGCCCGCTTCGAAACGCTCTTAAATGATATATCGTTAGCGTCGTGTTCCTCAATTCATTATCGTTATTTATTTGTTGGTTACTAATTTGCGAATAACTTGACACAAAAAAAAGATATCGAAACCATCAAAATGTCTGCTCTGTCACTTTTTTAAGAAAACATGAAACAACATAAGTTTGGATAAATAGAGTCAATAAATAAACAACACTTTATACTAATTCATCAATTTTTTGTGCTGAATTCATTTATGTAAAGAAAACTGTAATATTGCATTTAAAATTCACCACGAGATAAAGCGTGAAAAGACCTTTCCAACGAGGTATCACTCTATGGGCTTTTGATGAGCCAATCCTTAAAAAAATGTATTTTTCTGATCAGACATTAGGGGCTTCCCCCACCCTTTCCCTTTCTGTCGAGAGATAGAACAAAATGTCAATAACAAATGTTATGCACAATGAATCCGGCTATCCATATTTGTACTACTTAATACACCTGAATAGGAAACACTATGAGAAAAATACAACTTTATGTTTTGGTATGTAAATTGCGCCCCCTAGCGGCTGAGCTACGAACTTGAAAACTTTTTCCGGCGATGTCTCTGGGTCGATTTATTACTCAAAATTATTTTCCCCTGTACAAAAGCTTTGAAATTTAAAATGATATACAAAAGCTTAAAAATGCAAAATAATATCATTAATGTAATTTTACCTTCTGGGCAGACGCTGGTCTTACACCAAAGTAACTAAGAAATAGTCTAGTGTGTAGTTTTACATAAAATGTAAAGAATGTGTATTTTTGATGCGTAGTATTATATCTTTTATATTTTATATCCGCCATTTTATAATACACAGAAATCATAAAAAAAGATTATAATTTATTAATATAATAGTTATAAAACTCAATTCAAAATATTTTATTTCGTGTAGCTTTTCTTCTGTACTAAATTGATTGGTGATTACATGGGTATCAAAATGCGTAGCAACTAAAACCCGATACTTGCGCCGCTTCACTTGACAACGTTATAAATGATTGATGGATTGAATATCAATGACACGTTACACAAATCCCCTTTTATGTGTAATTTCATTAATGTTTATTAGCATTACAAAAGCTGTAATAGTCCGGTCTTTAATAGTGTAGGTATAATTTAATGTTTTTCGTATATAGAACATAAGGAAACTTTGTCGCGAAGTGTACAGAGTAATTAAAATATCATAGAAATTAGTTCACTTTAAATAAAACGTATTTTTTTTTCAAATACAACAGTAACGTGTCATTTCAATCTAAATGTTTTCTTTAGAAAACCTGTTTTATAGAAATCGCATCTTATTAAGGGGAACGTTTTTAAGGTAATTTTTAATGAATTTATAGCACTTTTTTGTAGATGGTTTTAGAAAATTTAAACAANTACATTCAATGTTTAAATTTTAAATTAAGCCGCTTTTATACTCTCGTAAATCATATAAAGCTTGTATTAATGTCTGTGTAGGTTAAACAAAGTTCAATATGGTTATTATTGATGTGTCTCTTGCTTTTCAATAACTTTGGATGAAGATACACCGAGAGATTTATATAATTTACACAGCTGCGTGCTTAGGTAGGTTCTGTTATAAACGCATTTTGTTTTGGTAATTAAATGTCTTTTTGTTAGCGTCGTGTTCCTCAATTCATTATCGTTATTTATTTTTTGCTCACTAATTTGCGAATAACTTGATACAAAAAAAAGTTATCGAAACCATCAAAATGTCTGCTCTTTCACTTTTTTAAGAAAACATGAAACAACATAAGTTTGGATAAATAGCGTCAATAAATAAACAACACTTTATACTAATTCATAAATTTTTTGTGCTGAATTCATTTATGTAAAGAAAACTATAATATTGCATTCAAAATTTTTGAGAAAAATCCATAAAACGGCATTCTTTTGAAATATCGCCATCTATAGGTTTCCATATTGAGAAATGATACTACGCATTCACCATGACATAAAGCGTGAAAAAATCTTTCCAACGAGGTATGACACTATGGGTTTTTGATGAGCTAATCCTTAAAGAAAATGTATTTTTCTGATCATACATTAGGGGCTTCCCCCACCCTTTATGTCGAGAGATAGAACAAAATGTCAATAACAAAAGTTATGAGCAATGAATCCGGCTATCCATATTTATACTATTTAATATACCTGAATAGGAAACATTATGAGAAAAATACAACTTTATGTTTTGGTATATAAATTGCGCCCCCTAGCGGCTGAGCTACGAACTTGAAAACTATTTTCGGCGATTTCTCTGGGTTGATTTATTACTCAATATTTTCCCGAAGCTCTAGATCTAGGTACTTTCTCTAATATCGTACCTCGCCGACCTTAGTAGGACACCTTGTACAAAATCTTTGAAATTTAAAATGATGTACAAAATCTTAAAAATGCAAAATAATATTAATGTAATTTTACCTTCTGGGCAGACGCTGGTCTTACACCAAAGTAAACTAAGAAATAGTCTAGTGTGTAGTTTTACATAAAATGTAAAGAATGTGTATTTTTGATGCGTATTAGTATATCATTTATATTTTATATCCGCCATTTTATAATACACAGAAATCATAAAAAAAGATTATAATTTATTAATATAATAGTTATAAAACTCAATTCAAAATATTTTATTTCGTGTAGCTTTTCTTCTGTACTAAATTGATTGGTGATTACATGGGTATCAAAATGCGTAGCAACTAAAACCCGATACTTGCGCCGCTTCACTTGACAACGTTATAAATGATTGATGGATTGAATATCAATGACACGTTACACAAATCCCCTTTTATGTGTAATTTCATTAATGTTTATTAGCATTACAAAAGCTGTAATAGTCCGGTCTTTAATAGTGTAGGTATAATTTAATGTTTTTCGTATATAGAACATAAGGAAACTTTGTCGCGAAGTGTACAGAGTAATTAAAATATCATAGAAATTAGTTCACTTTAAATAAAACGTATTTTTTTTTCAAATACAACAGTAACGTGTCATTTCAATCTAAATGTTTTCTTTAGAAGACCTGTTTTATAGAAATCTCATCTTATTAAGGGGAACGTTTTTAAGGTAATTTTTAATGAATTTATAGCACTTTTTTGTAGATGGTTTTAGAAAATTTAAACAATTTAGAAACAATATCTCTTCTCTCTACCAGTTACAAGTTCTTATTTTTAACACTAAAGTTCGGGATTCGGTCGGATGATCATAGATGTCGCGTCCGCCTTTCACTACAGCGCATCGTACGAAACCGGTAATAACGGCAGTTACTGGCTTCGCGTTTGCTTCGTATATACGTGTTTTAGTATTCTAATAATATCGAACGCGCCAAGGAGTAAAGTACGTAAATTTATTTATTTTTATTTATCGCTACCTTTATTTGTTTACGACGAACACGCCTATGACTAGCCGACGAAAACCCCGAGCTCTATTTATCATTACATTTTCTGAACTTTACACTCCTGTTGAACGTACAGAAAATCGCATACGGTACTATAAACATAATCACACCCCGCAGAATGTATGATATTCTCGACAAAACTGGGAAGATACATTCCGATGTTTACATGGATACCCATGTTTTCCGTGATCTCCCACTGCGAATAATTAAAGGAATCCCTTTATTTTAACATTTTTATAATTTAGATGGATTTGTTTGTTCTATCATTATCTTACTAAAAGTGTGATATTTCCTGCCTTAAGGAAATAATAAAATAAAATTAAAAACGCAAAAGGATGAATTTTTTGCTGTTAAATTATAACTCGGAATAATTTGGAAGGGTAATTCTACAACTTAATCAAGGCGAAAGTGGGCTTTACATAAAAAAGGTTTCATAACATTAAATTTCTGTAACGAGGTTGCATATTAGCCTAGGCTTAAATTTGTTACTCCGGAGATGCGGCAGGACCGGTTTTCAGAGACAAAACAATAAGTTTATCTACCTTTTTTCCTCTACCTAACCCCAAATTATTTTACAACGCTATACTGTATGTTACAGAAGTTTAAAAATATCAATACGTTGTGTTTAACAAAGGATGAAAAAAATGTTTATTTTAGTATTTTTGTACTGCTGTTTTTTACACACACAAAACATTAAATATTAATTTTTTTAGATTCCTCACTTTCATATTCTTCCAAATTGTCAAACTGACAGTGTTAACACAAAAAATGCGCAAACAGTTCTACCTGTGAAAAAGTGTTACTTCACCTTTGTTGCATAAATATCTTTTTTCGAAAACTGTCATACATATTTTAATTATGTTTTCTAGGTGTCACAAAGGCATACAGGGTGATTCAGAACTTATCCAAAAAAAATGTTTTGAATGTATAGGGCACAATTTTGCACGCAAGCCATTTTTGATACTAACTACTAAAAAACTATTGTAAACACTATCGCAACGATGATTGTAAAATCGGATTTCAGTATTTGGAGTCGATGAGGCCACGTGGCTCTCACGCGTATTGCAAATTACGCTAGAGACTACAGTTGTTCAGCTATGTAATCGTTGAAAGTACTATAACTTCAATAATATTTTTCTCGGAAACTAAGGATTTTACAATTTTTTTTTTACGATATTGACTTCATTTCTCATGCCGCATCTATTCCCATATTTTTTGGATAAGTTGTGAATCACCCAGTTTAGTTGACTGGACGAGATCATTGGAAATACACACAAAAAAATTAAGGGAGCGGGCAAATTTCCAAATTTGAGAAAATAAAAAAAATTGTAGTTTTGAAATCTTGAGATGAAAAATTTTTTTTGAGCATCTATCGACGCAATCAAAAGAAATAATGCAAGGCAAAGAGTTTATAATTTTTTTTTTTTCAACTGTGCCTATGGTCAGAAAATTTTTGTAACCTGATTTTTTAGCTTAAATTTGCTTCTTTATTTTCTGTACGATAATTTCTCATTGATATATTGGATATTGAGTGAAAATTTTGAGATTTTTTTTTATACTCTTAATTTGAAAAAGTGCGAAAAGTACCAATGTTTGTAGGTTTTTTTTTAAAATAATTTTTTAGCGTTGTTTTTTTTACAATTTCGCATTAAATGCTCTTCAAATATCGAACAAAAAAAATTAAAATAAAAAAAAATTCAATTTTTCAAAATTTTTTTGCGTTATCATTTTTACAATGTCACATTCAATATTTTAAATGTCAAAAAAAAATAAAAATTTTGACATTTTAAAAAAAAATTAAATTTTGATTGATTTTTTTTTATTTGGTAATATTCAGAAAATTACACTGAATCATTGTCTGTTCAGCTTTGATGCGATTTTTTTCTTCGCATGCCGTATTAAAACGAATTACATTAAGTTGATACCCCAAGTGAATCTTCATGCATTTTTTTATACATTTAAAAAAATATCTTAAATTTTATTAACAAATTTTTTTCTACAATTGATATGTATTCAATGTGAAATTATGAAAAAAACGCTATAAAAATTTGAAATTTTTTTTTCAATATCAGGTGAGCATTTAACGCGAAATTGTGAAAAAATAACGGAAATTTTTTTTCCATTTTAGTCATCATTAATTAATGTTTGAGGATCAACAAACCTGCCCCTTTAATTTTTTATAAAACTGACAATTCGGGAAAGGAAAACGGTTCGATTTTTCAACTCGACATTTCAAAACTAGAATCCTCAAGATTCAGACGTTTCTTTTTTTTCTCGATACGAACATTATTCACGAAGTTACAGCCTTTCAAAAATCACTAAAAAAATTCGAAATTTTTTCCTCCCTTAATTTTTTTGCTAAGTATGTATAAAAAGTTCGTGTAAATGTCCGCAATTTTTATCAGTGTAGTTTCCCTCCAGCCGCAATATTCGTTTGCTGCGAACGTCGTAACCGAAATATGCAAACGACACGACCGGAAGATCCGGTCCTGTCCGGGGTCAGGTCGCCAAACTGACGTGGACGCGGCGGTGTCCACGTAGCGACGCCGTCGAGTATGATATCATCATTTAGTTAGCGTACGCTGAATGTTGTAATTTACTCCGACCACGGCTACTCTACAATCATACGTAATTGCCCTAATGCGGTCTGAGAATCATGCGACTCCGCTTTGATTCTGCCCAACCCACCAGCTGCCGCCCCTCGCCTGCAGGGTTTGTTAAAAAAAATCATTCGGTGCCTGCTGTGCATGATTATAAAAACGTTATAATAGATACGTAAGTACTCTTTCAACTAGAGCGTGAAGTAGGTACTAGCATTACTCATGCTGTACATAACGCTCTAACGCGTAATGTACGTTTATGCGTAATGTACGCATATGCGTAATATACGTATAAGCGTAATGTACGCATATGCGTAATGTACGTATATGCATATACAAGGTAAAATGTTGTACACGGTAGTTGGGAAAATAAATTGTTTACGTTCTGATATACAGAGTGGCTCATGTGTATGGAAACTGCCGATTATCTCCTAAAGTAAAATAGCTGTCGAAAAATCATAAGACACAAACGTTCTAGGGTTTTATAAAATTTATTACAATAAAGAAATATTATGTATCTACATAGGATCAATTAAAAAGTCATGACGAAACAAGGTTGCTTTTTATTTAATGGAACACTCTGTATATTATTCCATATTTCAATTCTTCTCGAAACTCCAAACCAATATTCATATCGTACATCACGTACCTAACTTAATCGTTTTCGAGATATCGAACTTTGAAAATCATTTTCTTATAAATTATTCAACAATATTTGTCCATTAAGTTTATAGTTCATCTAGTTATCTTTGGAATTTTCTAGCTCCATAACAACACCGCATCGTTGTTTTGCCTAATAGTGATTATCTTGACACTTGTCAAAAATACATGGACTGTGAATAATTTTCTCGCAAAAATGACACGTTTAAGTCGCGCGCCATTATTCCATGGCTAGAAATTGGCCTCAATGATTTGGGATCGAGGGGGATTATCCCTCTTTATCCTGCCTCATCTCGTGTAGGCCTGGACAGCCTTCGTAGGTGGGCCCCATCCGTCGTCTACCCCGACCGCAAATGCGGCCGGTGTAGGCGCTTTGTGGGACCTCCTTTTGTCCTGGCTGGGCCCCGCCGGCTAGGGCCCTTTCTTCTGGCGCTCTTCTTGCTTCGCCGGCTCGTCTGTGTAAACCCTGGGGGTAGTGTCATGTTTATGTGTGGTATGGTTGGGTAGGGTAGTGCGGCTATGCAGCCTGGGATGCGCTTTGCTAAGGTGGCCCTTAGCCCAGCGCGGGAGGGGAGGGGAAAGGAGGGTATGGGGGTGTGTATGTGTGTGTGTGTGTCGTTGTCTTCGTTTCTTGATCCTGGCTGTCTCTGAAACAGAAAAGGTTAGCGGGCGGGGGGGGGCACACGTTTAAGTGAAACCGAGCATATTGAAGTTTTAATGATCATAGGATACGATGATAGAACTAATCGGGAACTAATTTCTAAATCAACGGTTTCAATAACATTGCAGCGTTTTCATGAAACTGGAGGTGTTACAGATCGATGAAAAAGTGGAAGACCAGTAAGCGTTACAAATAAAGAAAATTGTTTGACTGTCATATTGGATCTGATGGAAAATCCAATAAATTCGACACAACAGAATAGAAGGCTTTAAATCATAACACAAGCCAATATTCCATTCAAAAAATTTCAAATGAAAAAAATTACATCCATATAAAATTCATTCGTTGCTGGACAAGTCATAGCAATCTATTTTATAAACGGCAATTTGACTTCTGAACGATATTTATTACTTTTGCAAGAACATATTATTCCAGAACTTAGACGAATATTCCCGATCAATAACAATCCCAATTTATCGGCAGAACAAATATGGTTTCAACATGATGGGGCTCTTCCACATTTTGGACTTGTGGTACGAGCATATCTAGATGAAACTTTTCTTGATAAATGAATTGGACGCAGAGGGGCAATTGAATGGCCAGCTAGGTCTCCCGATATGACTCCGCTTAACTTTTTTCTGTGGGATCACATAAAAAATTTAGTCTACAAAAATAGGCCGCAAAATATCGAAGAGTTGCAGGAGAGGATAAGGTATGAAATTTCCACTATTCCTCCTAACACCCTTTTAGATCCACTTTGTTCAGTGAATTCATTACTGTTAGGAGGTAAGTGGTGTACACTTTGAGCACCTTAAAATACAATTCCAATGAAAATATTTGTCTTATGATTTTGACACTACAAGCGAAACGTATAAAACAAACTAACTTACATTTTTGGTAAAAACGCTTTCATATCAATTCAATACAATTACATTCATTCAATACAATTTCTCGAAAATAGTGGGTAGTGGTGCCAAATTGACTTCAGATTCGTGTTTTCGATTTTTAATCATATTCTCCAAAAAAAAAATTTCGGGAATATTTTGGCGATAATGGTGGGTTATGTCACTAAACTGACTCCAAATTTGTTTGAGTATAAAGCGTAAAATAGAATATTTTACGCACCGTTGCGTAAATAAATTGTTTATAATTGAAAGAATAAAATTTAATAATATAAAAGGAAGTGGCTATTATATCTGTATTTACAATCGAAGGATCAAATCGGAAAGCTTTCTTTAGAGGAATTCCATATTGCAAGTGTAATTTAATGGGAAGTGAAATAACTTCAAAACCATTAGTAACATGATTTGGCGTATCCCCTAATGCCGTTTAGTCCAGTCAAGAGAATCATTTGTTTCAATTATCCTACTCTCTGCCGCTGTTTAGCTCATCTTTCGAATGGGAGAGATATATTATTTGAAACGTATTTTTGAATATAAAAGGAAAGTTTGACGTAAATAGTGTATTTGGATTCTTTCCTAAACATGTAGTATTGTAGTAATGAATAACGATACGAATATTTATCTTTAAGAAATGCAAGCCATTCGTTTGGAACAGTGATTTTATTTCCTTCATGTTGGCAATTAAATTTCGGTAAAATAAAAAATGATTACAGCAATAAGATCAAGATTACATTGACATGCAACATTCTGTTTCACCAGCTGTGATTGGTGTGATTCTTCCCGAGATTCTATTCAACCAATCAGTGATCACATTATTTCGAACGTAGACGTAACAGTTTGTCATTGTTCATTGTAAACGAATCTTTAATATAAGTGACGCCAATATTTAGGGAATTTTCGTTACCAGTACCAGCCCTGTAAGGTTGGTTGCTTAAGCTCGGCTATCACATGACTTGTAAACATTTATGAAGGCTAACGTTAACCCAAAGGTTAAAAGAGATGCATGATAAAGATACAATTTATTTTTTTTATATTTCGTATAGTTTTTATCGGTCTGTCAATACTTGCACATATTTCTCGTGAGCTTCGTAAAGGAGCAACCCCTTCCGCACGCCCATGGGTGCAGCGTACCGTCACGCATTAAATCCGATCTCGGAAGTCACAGCCGGCTATTAGGCTGCGATTCGACGTGAAGCGGACGACTTTTACACAGAGTGTGTAATCTTCTTATTCCATATTGCACCGTACGTGCATTAGAACCGAAGCCTGTTGCGGGAGCGACCCAGTTTGTCAGATTTTTGCTTCATCCGCCAAACAACGCGGGACGAACATTAATTACGCGGATAGGCTTAACGGCTGACGATCGCCCGGGTCCGGTTAATAAACCGGGAATAACGTCCTGCGAACGAATGGGTATCAATTACTTTGAAATTATGAATATCGCGGATGAACGGCCGCGCTGATTTGCTTAATGTATTTATATAAACATTTTGTTTGCTGTGTACCCGAACATTTCAGTAACGGATTTGAGATAATCCCCATTTGCGTTCTACACTGGGAGAACAGATTTTAAAAAATAAATCGGGATTGTTCAATTACAAAAGTCAACATTTTATCTAGGCACGTGCACGGGAATCGAAGATGGTATTGTAGGGTTTTTGGGGTCGCTGATTACGATGAGCGGGTCGGTTCAAGGTCATTTGAAGTTCAAACGATCAAAAAACCTTCCAAAAATCTGAAAAAATTCATGGACATGTTTTTGAGGTCGCTGAATCCGAGTCCGGTGTTTATTTTTACTTTGCATGCATCCTCGAGGTCATTCAAAGTTATCTCAAGGCAGGTATTCCAGTTCTGTGGCACAATTGTGCATTTCGCAGATTGATATTGTGTCATTGTTATGATATTTATACCAGAAAAGATTCTTCGGAAAATGACTGTAGAATCCACGTAAAAAACCTCAAATGACCTTGAGATGGCCTCGAGGATGCATGCAAAGTAAAAATAAACACCGGATTCGGATTCAGCGACCTAAAAAACATGTCCATGAATTTTTTCAGATTTTTGGTTTTTTGACCATTTGACCTTCAAATGACCTTGAAATGAGGTCGACTGGCCTCATATTAAGATTCAGGGTTCTCGAAAACATACGTATGAATTTTTTCAGATTTTTCGGATGGTACTTAGCATTTTTGTCTCAAAAACCTCTAAATTAACCTTGAGATGACCTTGAATGACCTCGAGGATGCATGTAAAGTAAAAATAAACACCGGATTCGGATTCAGCGACCTCAAAAACATGTCCATCAATTTTTTTAGATTTTTGGAACGTTTTTTTGACCATTTGACCTTGAAATGAGGTCGATTGACCTCAGATTCAGATTCAGATTCAAATTTAATTTCGTTTAGAAGTGCATACATCTGTAGTCTATAGGTAACCGACAACAAGTAACTGTGGAAAAAAACATTTCCTTAATGCCACAAATTAATTAGATGTATAAAGTTATGTAGAAGTTTGAATTTCGTCACTTGATTAGGAACGCGCTGTGACGTCATTGAGTGCGACCGAGAACACAATCTACTTCTTGGCCATCTGTCGTTTAGTCAAGAGTGGTCTCATTTAGTGTTTTTTTTTTTTAATTTATCGTCGGAAAGTGCACATCGTAGTTAGTTGGACAAAAAAAAAAACAGATTTTTTGCAACAATTTCTCCCTCAAAATAATTATTGAAAACAGCAGCCATGTTCTGACGTCACACCACACGTTAGCGGCTAGCCCATATACTTCGTTGGATCTCATAAGTGATATACACTGTAAAAAAATCAGTGTGAGTAAAAACAAAGTGAATCCATTGAGTGAAATGTTTGAGTACATTTTCACTCAATATTGAGCATTTTGATAATTTTATTCATTTGTCATAATATTTGAACTAAAACTGAGTACTTTCACAAACATAGGTACCCGTTAAATAAATTCTGCAGATAAAACTTATTTGGTGCAGTTGTAGTTAAATCGGAGTAAATGTCCTCAGTATTGAGTGACCCCAACCCATTCTATGGTTGTCGTGCGTTGTCTTTGTCTATTCCCATCGTCCACATTAGGTCATCTTGAGGCGTGGTCTATGGAGTGTAGTAGTAGTTAAATTGTTACCTATACTCAATTACGTATCTGTAATGTACAATATTGCCAGGTTATGGCAATCTATTTGTCCGATCAGTTAACCAATAGAGACCTAAAATATTTACTCTAAAACAGATCTGTGTAAAAACCACTGTGACAGCTTAGTAGTTTATGACATATATTAGAGAAAAAGCCTACTACTAATTGGTTTTACATACTCAGGATAGAGTCAATAGTCACTCACTTGATAGCAGAAACTCGGATTTGAGTAAAAGTCACTCACTTCTGCTGCAATAGTTTCGCTCATAAAATTTTAGTCGTACTCATACTAATAGAGTGAAAATTTCACTCAATCAGTTGTGGGCGAGAAATTGATACATTATTGAGTAAAATTGAGTGAATTTGAGTGAATTTGTTTACAGTGTATCTAGCTGCGGATGCAGATAAAAACAAAAAAAATTAAGTAACAAACTTAATTAAAAAAGAAACGTTTGTACAAATTTTAATAACGAAAAAATTTTGATTTTTCGAAATGTTAACTATAATTATTGCTGACCCTGGTGTACGAAGGGAATAAGCGCCAATATGTAAATTGTTCGGGAGAGAAAAGATTTTATTAAGTTAGTACTTTTTCTATGCCCAAAAAATCATTTATAATTTATTATGATCTATTTATGATGCATGAACATCAGCGCGGGTCTGCGGGTTCTAATAGGGAGTCCGATACCCACAGATCCTAACACGAGAACAACATGATAATTCTGTAACTGGCCGTGATCAAGTACACAGGCCACGACGTAACAACCCGAAAAACTTTAAATATTCATTGGTCGACTCACCCCTGGCATGCTGATGAGAACTGATAAGTCGGAAACCGGTTTATGTCTGGTATTTACTTGATATTGCTTGTGTAACCAATGCTGAACAGGGTTGTAGCCCATAGAGTATTTTTTCCCACAGTATCATTAGTCATAATTAACATCGTTAATAACAATTAAGACTAAAAGTGGGCCTAGATTTGATCATTGAGGAACACCGGAAATGGAAGTATAATTAATAGGCCTATAGCCGTTACAATTTTGTTTATAATTTTGTAAAATGGTAGAAATGTACCAAGATGTTAGTTATGTCATAAAATAATATTGCAAGTAGTCTGGTATGTATTAAAAAAATACATGAAAGTATAAAAATGCAACGTACCTATATTAAACGGGAAAATTCAAATAAGGCTTTAATAGTAAAGGATGCATCTTTTACTTCAATTATGTTCCTTCTAATCTTACTAAACACCAGCAAGATATATTTCTCCTGTAAGAACACCTGCTAAATATACTTTCAAGATCATCAGCCCTTTTTTATCCGTCATTGTCCGCTCCTTACCTCCATCAAGCGCAAATATCCCCCTGTTTGTTTCTTATAAATGTTTTAATGTGGTAATCGTTCAGGTTTAACTTCCTTTTTAGGAAGCTTAAGGTGTTTTTAATGTCCTTTTAGAACAGCTCTAGTCAAAAGACTTTATATTTCCTGGACGCTAATACAGTGGTAGGCAACGCATACGATGAAGAAAGTTGTATTAATTATAGATTTTGAAAAGATGAAAAAAATTATTCTAAAAGTCATCTCGTATGGAAATATTATATAATAAAATTTAATTAGGCTTTAGCAGTTAAAAAAAATGTTTATAATTTAATTTATGATATATTGGTTGTCATCTAATGTGGGATGCTCCTTTTAGTACATGTTTATTTATGAGAGAATCAGACAACATTCACAAGAAAATAATAAAATGCGAAAAATTATAAGGAAATTCCTGTCACAACAGCAAAAAATATTCAAAACGTTGTGCGTAAAGACGCGAAGCCTCTGCGGCGTTTTGCTGACATTCACCGTAAATAAACATGTCGACAGGTTCATTATTGTTAGAAATACAGTGTGTCTCACCACGAACTTCATCAATGGATATCTGGGAAATCGCTCCAAGAATTTTTTTGAAATTGTGGTAGTATGATACGAGCCGTGAGGCTTACCAATTTAAAATATTTTCAAGGTCCTCGTACTTCGGGTTATACGTTATATCGGCAGTTGATACCAACTTTCTTATTTTAAATGGAACCTCCTATACAGGGTGTCTCACCGGGAACTGCGTCTATCGATATCTACGAAAGTACTTATCCGAAAATTTTGAAAATTTGGCAACACGGCAACAGGAAATGTAAACTTTTTTGATAAAGTGTTATTTAGTGATGAATGCACTTTTCATAAAAATGGTCTCGTGAATAGGCACAACTTTCACTACTATTCAGATTCGAATCCGCATCAATACAGGGCCAAAGAAATCGGAATAGGTGGTCCGTTAATGTTTGAAGTGGGATACTGGGCCCATATTCATTGAAACCTATTTTTTTAAGGAAGTTTAAATTGTATGAAGTTTCCTAATTTTCTTTTACACTAACTTCCAGTGTTATTAGAAGAAGTCCCTTTAAGCGTTAGAACAACCACATGGCTTCAATTGGATGAAGCTGCGGCTCATTGTCATCGCGAGGTTAGGCATTTTTTGATTGTCAACTTTCCATACAGGTGGATTGGAAGAAATGGATTTCAAAATAGGCCTCCCAGATCCCCGGACTTAACTCCATGAAATTTCTTTTTATGGGGATACATAAAAGAAATTGTCTACAATACGCCTCCGACAAATCCACAAGATATGAAAATACGCATAAGAGACGATTTTGAAACTGTATGTCTAGAGCAGTGGTTTTGAAAAACGAATTTGGCAGTGTCTGGAAATGAACCGTCGACATTTCGAACATCTGTTATAAATATTTTGCTTATTTTTTGTTTTATGTTATCGTTGATATGTTATTTAGAACTTTTATATAAAATACACGAAATGATGCAAAGAACGATTATTTGGTATATTCTGTAAAAACGCGAAGACTTAGCCATGAACACTCTAATACCATTCGATAAGTAATTAAAAATTGCATTTTCTGGTAAGTTAAAAATATGGCGTCCTATTAATCGGTCGATAGCCGCACGGTTTAAGGCGTCAGTACTTAAATCGATGTGTGCTATCTGCGCGGGTTTCGAATCCCGCGGCCGGTAGACCGTAGATTAGCTATGCTTGTACGGAGGATTGGCACCCTCTGTGCAGGTATGGTAGGGTGGAAGAATGTTGGCTTGGGTCAATGTGAGAGATTGACACCGGTTGGCATTTGACCACCCAGCTAATTAATGAGGTTTTCCAGGTTTCACTCATTCCTGCACTGAATGGTGGTTAGGGCCTACCAACATAAGTCGTTCCTGGGCGCAAACGCGGCCTGCTTAATAAGTCTCCGACTTCTGGGCTAATTCTCGTGGTTAGAATGAGGAGTAGAGATATTATTATTATTAATTAAATTAATCAAGTTATAGCCACTTAAAATTTTTATTTGATTAATTTTAATTTTTGGACACCCTGTATAAGATGGCAAGTTTATTATGATTGGTATATATAATATGATCTATTGTTACACTTCAATGTATATTACGCTTATATACCTGAAATACTTTTTAAGTATTTGAAACGAGAAAATTAGGTTACATTTTGATAAAATTTAAATTATTTAAAAAACCTTAAGGTTTAGATATTATAAACCTTATTAAAACAGACACTTATTTTGATCTGAGAATCCAAAAATGCAATATTATACAGGGTGGTCCGAATTTTATGCAGGAAACTTCGAGGGCAGATAGATCTCTTTAAAATAATAGGTGTTTGCCTTATAAACATAGGTCTGGAACGGCCTCGTTTTAGAGATACAGGGTGTTGAAGTTGTTAAAAAAAATTGATTTTTTGTTTAAATCTCCGGAATCTATTAACCGATCTCAATAAAATTTGGTACAGATAATGAATGACAGTAGGCCTTGCATTCCTTAAAATATGAGTTCTAAAGGATCGCCCAGTGGTGTACAACTGGACAGGGTCACCCCCTTTTTTATAAAAAGAACTTACGCCACTGTATTATTTACAAGTTATTGCAACGCATTTATATTATAATGTACAAAATAAGTAAAAATGTAACTTGAATTTTTTCCTTAAAGTTTACCGTTCTCAAATTATTCATACCAATACAATCTCCTAGTGGCAGGTACTTCTAACCATAATATTACAAGAATATTTATGTTTATGCTTAAAAGTAAGTGCAATTTGTAAGCACATCTACATAATTCTTTACACTCGTCGCTTTCATCTTTTTGGATTAAAACTATATTTGGAAAATCACAACAGCGCAATGAAAGGCACATAAATGAAATTTTTAAGAACATTGACAACGATCATCGGCTAAGTACACGAAAAACGTCTCGGCAACTTGGGGTAAGTAAATCGAAAATTTGAAGAAAGGTTCTACATAATGATGGTAGAAATCCATACTATTTACCTACAACCTGTGCAAAATTTACTTCCGGGAGATGTAGAGACACCTGAATGTTTGTTAGTGGTTGTTTTAAAGTCACAACATAATCCAGAATTTTTACTAGAAATCCTTTGGACCGATGAAGCTACGTTCACAAGGCGAGGGGTATTTAATTTTCACAATATTTGGTCACAAGAAAATCTTCATGAAATTCGGACAAAATTTTTTCAACACGAATTTTCTGTGAAAGTGTGGCTCGGAATAATTCGGACCTTTCTTCTTGTCATCCCGTCTAAATTCCCAGTCATTTCTAAACTTTCTAGAAAACCATCTATTTGAATTATTAGAGGATGTTCCATTAAATATACCACAAAATAGCTGGATTCAAATGAATGGTGTTCCTACGCATTTTAGGAGAATAATAGAAGAATGGTTTAAAAATTATATGGGGCGATGGATCGGTTGAAGACCAAATGGCAATGTCAAACATGTAACGTTAATTTCGTTTCTTGTTTAATTGTTGTTGCTTGGTAAATGTGTTTTTATTATTATTTTGATTTAAATATTATTTGTAAAGATAGTGGATTAAGCCTCCAGGGGAAACTAAAACACACTAGGAACACTACCTCACAGGTGAAGTGGAAATAATTTACAGGTTGTAGGTAAATGGTATGGATTTTTACCATCATTATGTAGAACGTTTCTTCAAATTTTCGATTTACTTACCCCAAGTTGCCGAGACGTTTTTCGTGTACTTAGCCGATGATCGTTGTCAAATGTTCTTAAAAATTTCATTTATGTGCCTTTCATTGCGCTGTTGTGATTTTCCAAATATAGTTTTAATCCAAAAAGATGAAAGCGACGAGTGTAAAGAATTATGTAGATGTGCTTACAAATTGCACTTACTTTTAAGCATAAACATAAATATTCTTGTAATAATTATGGTTTGAAGTGTCTGCCACAAGGGGATTGTATTGGTATGAATAACTTGAGAAAGGCGAATCTTAGAGAAAAAATGCAAGTTACCTTTTTCAGGTATTTAGTGCATTAGAATATAAATCCGTTACAATAACTTGTAAAAAATACAGTGGCGTAGTTTTTTTTATAAAAAGAGGGCGACCCCTGTGCAGTTGCACACCACTAGCTGAACCTTTAGAGCTCATATTTTAAGGAATGCAAGGTCTACTGTCATACATTATCTGTACCAAATTTTATTGAGATCGGTTAATAGATTCCGGAGATATAAACAAAAAACTCTCTAAAACGGGGTCGTTCCAGACTAATGATGTTAAATTACCTGTATTTTTGAAAATGTAATTTTACTGGTAACATTTCATGTAATTTACAAATTAGCTTGCAATTTATGTAATTTATGTAATTTATGACATTTAAATTTTACGACATTTTAAAGAGTACTCGGCTTGTTTAGCTTCTCAGTACTCAGTTTCTATAAAACTAGTCCTGCAATTCAATGATTAAAAAATAATATTTGTCGATTTTTATGCAAAAAATTAAAATTTNGTGGCAGATACTTCTAACCATAATATTACAAGAATATTTATGTTTATGCTTAAAAGTAATGCAATTTGTAAGCACATCAACAAAATTCTTTACACTCGTCGCTTTCATCTTTTTGGATTAAAACGATATTTGGAAAATCACGACAGCGCAATGAAAGCCACATAAATGAAATTTTTAAGAACATTTGACGACGATCCTCGGCTAAGTACACGGAAAACTTGGGGTGACTAAATCGAAAATTTGAAAAGTTCTACATAATGATGGTAGAAATCCATACCATTTACCTACAACCTGTGCAAAATTTACTTCCGGGAGATGTAGACACACCTGAATTTTTGTTAGTGGTTGTTTTAAAGTCACAGCATAATCCAGAATTTTTACTAGAAATCCTTTGGACCGATGAGGCTACGTTCACAAGGCGAAGAGTACTGAATTCTCACAATATTTGATCACAAGAAAATCCTCATGAAATTCGGACAAGATCTTTTCAACACGAATTTTCTGTGAAAGTGTGGCTCGGAATAATTCGGACCTTCTTGTCACCCTATCTAAATTCCCAGTCATTTCTAAACTTTCTAGAAAACCATCTATTTGAATTATTAGAGGATGTTCCATTAAATATACCACAAAATAGCTGGAATCAAATGAATGGTGCTCCTATGCATTTTAGGAGAATAATAGAAGAATGGTTTAAAAATTATATGGGGCGATGGATCGGTTGAAGACCAAATGGCAATGTCAATTATAATGGTGAAAGAAAACCACCACATGATATTAATTAGGTAATTCCATTAATCATTAATAGAAGTTGGCAGAAATGTATCGATGTGGATGGTTCACATTTTGAACAATTGCTGTAAACATGTAACGTTAATTTCGTTTCTTGTTTAATTGTTGTTGCTTGGTAAATGCATTTTTATTATTATTTTGATTTAAATAGTTCTGATTTGTAAAGATAGTGGTTTAAGCCTCCAGGGGAAACTAAAACACACTAGGAACACTACCTCACAGGTGATGTGGAAATAATTTTGTTGATCTGCTTACAAATTGCACTTACTTTTAAGCATAAACATAAACATTCTTGTAATAATTATGGTTTGAAGTGTCTGCCACAAGGGGCCACCTGTATTGGTATGAATAACTTGAGAATGGCGAATCTTAGAGAAAAAATTCAAGTTACCTTTTTCACGTATTCATTAGAATATAAATCCGTTACAATAACTTGTAAAAAATACAGTGGCGTAGTTTTTTTTATAAAAAGAGGGCGAGCCGTGTGCAGTTGTACACCACTAGCTGAACCTTTAGAGCTCATATTTAAGGAATGCAAGGCCTACTGTCATACATTATCTGTACCAAATTTTATTGAGATCGGTTAATAGATTCCGGAGATATAAACAAAAAATTATTTTTTTTTTAACAACTTCAACACCCTATATCTCTAAAACGAGGTCGTTCCAGACTAGTGATGTTAAATTACCTGTAATTTTTGAAAATGTAATTTTACTGGTAACATTTCATGTAATTTACAAATTAGCTTGTAATTTATGTAATTTATGACATTTAAATTTTACATTTTAAAGAGTACTCGGCTTGTTTAGCTTCTCAGTACTCAGTTTCTATAAAACTAGTCCTGCAATTCAATGATTAAAAAATAATATTTGTCGATTTTTATGCAAAAAATTAAAATTTTTATTCATATAAATAGCATTCATATAAGTGCAACAGTAAAAATAAAATAAATCAAATCTAAATACAAATATTTAGGTTTCTATTTAAAACAGCTTTCGTTTCTTTAAGCATTTGGTTTTCTGGAACATAGGCCTTTTTTGGTAGAATGTATTACAATTAACAGTTTTTAATTCTTCGTCGTTTATTTCTGTTTCTGTCAGTTCGGTTTTTGCATGGTCAACCTAAATTTTAGTCAAAATTATGAACGAAAAATGCAACAACGAAAAACAAACCTTTTCAGGTGAAATATTTTGTATAACAATAACACGCCTTTTTTCATTATATTTTGCCTCAAATCCTTCATTTCTTTCACGTAATACCTTATTCTTATAGCTGTTTTACATTAACAATTTATTGATGAATTAATTCATGAAGTCGTGCATTACATTTGTCGAATTTCTTGTCTACTGTCAAATAACTTCATGAATTTATTCATCAAGTTCTTGACGAATTAGAACATGCTCTAATTTTCGTCAATTTCTTCGTGAAGTTCAGAAGTACCAACCCAACAGATTTCCTGCTTCCGATCAGTAATGTGGTTATGTTATTGGAATATGTAAATGATTGTGTGGCGTCGTACTAGTTTTGCATTGTTTTTACTGATTTGTTACTTACAAAAACTAATGTTTATATGATATGTGTCAAAACGTTACCGCTGTTATTTCACTACAATTCTGAGTGGAAAGGTGACATTTTTGAAGTTTATTTGTTTCTTTGATTTGTTGGTAGAACTGATTTATGCGTCAAAAAACTTGACAAAGTCTGTAGCAGTGTAAAACCACACTGTTTACCAATAAATTCGTGAATTAATTCATGAAAAACGTCGTTAATTTATTCATGAATAATTTGTCAATGTAAAACAACTATTAGAGCTTGTATAATCCTGGTCCTCATCCTCACTATCACCATACTCTTCAGAATGAATGCTAATATTGCTAAAATAAAAGAAAGGTTATAAAACATTAAATGTCAAAATTGAAATTGGCGCGATATTTAAAATTAAGTGTAAATTAACATTAATTACAGTAAATTACGTAATTTACTTAAGTTACAAAAATTACATAAATTACATCCGTTATCTCGCGGTGCGTAATATTACGGTAATTTTACAGTAATTTATGTAAGTAACAATTTGTCATTTTACCATTTACATCACTATTCCAGACCTATGTTTATAAAGCAAACACCTATTATTTTAAAGAGATCTATCTAAATCTAAAACTCGGACCACCCTGTATAGGGGATTCCATTAAAAAAAACACAACTTTGATACTTTTAGGACATTTGGAACAACCTGTATAATATGAAAACAATTTTAAAAAGTAACCATAATAGACCCCCATCCCCATATATCCCAAAAGAGAAACTTTTTGAAATGCTCGTATTTTCGCCACAATAGTCCGTGCCGTATAGCTTGAATAACCCTGTACAACTTCGAGGGGGTGGTCTGCCTTTCCTTGACCTCCTCTTCCCCTCTTCCACATAACCGACGTCATGTTTATAGTGTAAATAAATTTACTCGATAATTTTCTCCCCACTTTCGAATAAATGGCGGAGTCGCCGGCAGCCCCGCGGCATCGGCATGCGGTTATAAACAAATCAGTCACTAAAGGAGCCGTTAAGCATCCTACTCGGATTGTGTACGCGTCACATTAACCCACCTATTAACTGTTTAACGTTCGATTGTTGCCTTCCCACATCTCACTTTCCGTTCGCCATCGACACCGTCTCGCTGGCGCGCGAGTTAATTGCAAATCATCTTAATGGCGTTCGGTTTGGCGGGAGGGGGCGGAGCGGCGGGCAAATTGTCGCCCGGGCGCGGAGGAATAATTATCCCGGTAAAACACCCGAGAACGCCGGTAATGACGTATGCGGAGATCCCCCGTAAAACGGCTTAGTATATCATAAGGGACCGTCTTAAGTACGAAGTCATTACCTTTACTAATTCACGGCGCTCGGATTAGCCGCGACTCCCTGCACGGGCAGCCCCTAATTTGAATGCTGCAAGGGGGGCGGAGGGCGCGCCGCCCCGTTAGATTTACAAATCGCATGTTCGGGTCCCAGGCCGGCTTCGAATATGCGACAGGTCGTGTGTCGTTTGATTTTTTTTTATGACGTTGTTGTGAAGTGCGTCGACATCGTATCTGTAAACTTGCAGATTTTGAAGGGATTACAATTTTTTCAAATTTCATGTTGCTAGTTTAAGTACAACTTATAGGCTATTGATTATATCCAAAAAAAAAAACAGGGTTAAAAAGAACTATAACGTTGAAGCATTTTTAGTACGTGAGTTCAAAGGGTCATTTTAAATGAAAAAACCGCGGAATGGTATCAAATTAGAGGGTGGAAATTGGAGATAGTGGTGAAAATGCACCCCTTTCAGTTTTTTAATTGTAGCTCGAAAACGAAGCAAAATTACTTAGAAAATTGAATATCTCTTCAAAATTACTTATTTAAAAAATTTAAAAGGAAAATTTTATGCAAAAATTCATTAATAAACAATTTGAAAAAAGCAAAAAATTCGATTTTTTAATTTTTTTTTTACATTTTTGCCTCTAGTTTTTTTTTAAGTAAAGATAAGTATAGTATAGTATCATAGTATAGTATCATAGTATAGTATCATCAAAAAAAGTAGATAAAATTTCCTTAAAAAAAAAAGAGGTTGTAAAGATTTTTTGGATGAAAATAGACTGATATATGGCCGCTCATAGCCAATATTTTCGATTTTCTTCGCGTTTACCCTTATATGTTTTAATTCTCATTTTTTGCGAAAAAGGAAGGAGATAAGACGTTCAAGGATTTTCATAACATGACTTGTTCGAAGGATCATTAAAAATGAAAATGGAAATTGGAGATAGGGGTGAAAATGCACCCCTTTCAGTTTTTTAATTGTAGTTCCAAAAAGGAAGCAAAATTTAGCTATAATTCATAGGAAAAATTTTGTAGAGAATTGAATTTCTCATCAAAATGACTTATTTTATTTAAGAAAAATTTATGCAAAAAAATAAACAATTTAAAAAAAATAGATTTTTTATTTTTTTAATTTTTTTTCACCCTTTTTTTTAGTAGAAATAGGCAGTGAAAATTGCTTTACAAGAATACTAGATGAGATTCCTTCAAAATGATGCGTTTTTGGATTAATATTGACTGATTGTGAGTTATAACCGGTCAAATTTAAATATTTTGTAAATTTTCGTAGTTTTTAACATAATAATGATTATAATTCTTATTAAAGTTTTATTTGTTAATAATAAATAAAGATTTTCACAATTAGGGTAAATCTAGGAGAGATGACGCACATTTTTTAAAATAATTATAAAACATATGTGAAATTGAAAATAAAGAGCAAAACTTCAGATTGCGTTAAAAGAGCTTACTAAGTTATAATATATAACTTCAAATATGACAAAATATCGGAGATTTTGATAAAAACTAACATTTTTTTTTCTTATGACTGCGTCATCTCACCTTAGGTGTCGAGGAGAGATAACGCAGTATATTAAACAATCCTACATTTTTATTTTTTTCACAAATTTGTATTAAAACTTCATATAATTTACGTTTGGTTTATTTTAAAACTTATTATTAATAATAAATATAAATACTCATTATTGTAGTTAGACAAAGAAGCATATACTCTGAACGAAAACGTAATTGTTTTCATATTGTTNGAATTATAATCATTATTATGTTAAAAACGACCAAAATCTAAAAAAATATGTTTAATTAGACCGGACTCAGTCAATATTAGCCCAAAAACTTTTGAAAACGCATCATTTTGAAGGGAATCCCATCTAGTATTTTTGTAAAGCAATGTTATATCTGCCTAGTTATACTAAAAAAAAAGTTAGAGTCAAAAAAGTAAGAAAAAATTTAAAAATCTAATTTTTTGCTTTTTCTTAATTATTTATTAACGATTTTTTGCATAAAATTATTCTTTTAAATTTTTTAAATAAGCCATTTCGATGGAAAATTCAATTCTCTACAAAATTTTTCTTATGAACTATACCGAAATTTTGTTTCGCTTTCCTGATGAATTTAAAAAACTACAAAAATGAATTTTCACCCCTATCTTCAATTTCAACCCTCTAATTTAATAGCACCCCGCGGTTTTTTCATTTTTAATTACCCTTCGAACAAGTCATGAATGTCATGAAAATACTTGAACGTCTTATTTTCTTCCTATTTTGCAAAAAATGGGAATTAAAACGTGTAAGGAAATTTTATCTACTTTTTTTTATGAAGCAATGCCTATACCAATTTTTACTCAAAATAAAACTATAGCCAAAAAAATTTTAAAAAATATTTTTTGCTTTTTTTCAAATTGTTTATTAACGATTTTTTACATAAAATTTTCCTTTTAATTTTTTTAAATAAGCCACTTCCATGGGAAATTCAATTCTCTATACAATTTTTCCTATGAACTATACCGAAATTTTGCTTCGTTTTCGAGCTACAATTAAAAAACTGAAAGGGGTGCATTTTCACCCCTATCTCTAATTTCCACCCTCTAATTTAATAGCATTCCCCGTTTTTTTCATCTAAAATGACCATTTGAACGATTCATGCAATAAAATATTTTGAACGTATAGCCTATTATTTAAATTTTATAATAAAAATAATAATATTTATTAAACCGTAAACTATAAAAACATTTTGAAATACAAAATAGCAAGGAAATTTCCAGTTTTTTTGTTCTTACATCTACATTTTGGAAGCTACTTGGGGTTTTAATTTTTTGAGCACCTTGTTTAGAAGCTACTTGGAGCTTTGGAGCTGGGATCTTCACCGTAGACTCGGAGATTCCTGGGCAGTTTGATAACTAGATGCGGGCTCTAGGCCTAGAACAATGTGCTCGAAAAGACATTTGAAATTTTTAACAATGTTAGGGAATTGTAAGATGTCAGGGTCGACGATCGAACACCACGTACGATGGGTCCGCAGAGGTCCCGCGGCGGTCTCCGCTTTCATTTGAACATTTAGTCACTCCAGATTGTGGCCATCTAGAATCTAGACCTGTAGTTGAATATAGCTTATAATCATGTAACCCTACCTATTTGGGAAACTTATTATTTCTCAAAATTCTGATATTAGGTGGTAAATTTTCTCTCACGACTTGAAATTGCAACACTTTCCTAAAAGCACTCGAGACTAAATTTATTTTTATATTTTCATTTGTTTAAATTGTCTCAGTACGTTAAAAATTCTTATTATTGATGGATTGTATCTACCATTAAAAAGTATTTCCAAAGTTTGTAAACACTCTTTGTTTTTGTCATTCTGTATCTTAAAGACAAAAGTCCACTGAAAAAATTGTTTTATTCCTGTTCTACCAACCCATGGTAGCTTTTTCCAAAACATCCTGTATTTCTTTAATGATTTTTTGAGCAATCGATCAAAAACTATGTTTGATGTCTTATTTATCTAAGCGCTTTAGCTAAAATCTTGTTTTTTAATTTTTCTGTTTATTTTGACTAGAGGAGTTACTTCTGAATTTATTACAACGTCGTTCGTACGCTCTAGTACTATCAAAATGGAATTTGGACTATATTTTAATCCCCGACAGCCGACCAGTCCTCAAACAAGTACGGCACGTTTGAATTTTTGCCCGACAAAACCGGAATATGTGACGTGAAGTCATAACTACTTATGCATCTCTGCCGAGTAATAACAAATAGTACGTCTGGAATACCAAATTAGTTGAATTGTGAGTAATTCAGTGTATTCAAAACTACCCGGCTTAGGTTGAATGCAATCAGTAAGAAACAGCTGCATACGTACCGCGATAATTCTGTTGTGACAAGTTGTTTTTGCCCGGCTAAAGTGATTCCGGGATGCAACTGCGTCGCGACGCTCGTCGCCGGTCGTCCTTGCAACCCCGAACGTCCTGCTGCTCGACTAATTTGAAGTAATGGGAGTAATCATTTTATGCATGCACGTATCTGCGAATTGAGGGAACACAAATTGCGGTAAATGAAATTAGAAAACGAATTAAGAAACCATTGATTGGTGAATGAAATCGCTATTTATATTTTCCAAAAAAATTGCTACAAAAAAAACCAATGTCTAAAGAGATACAGTCCTCTGAATGTAGTAGGTACGGGAAAGGTAAAGGAACCCGCACACACCTTATGGAAACTGGTCTTTTTGTGAAATCAACATTGTGTTGCACTGATTCTCTGTACACTCTTTCATTCAAGAAGCCCCACAGGAAATAATCAAAATACCAATAATTTGTAGAAGGCAATTGTTATCAATAATTGTTTGACATTAGTTGTGACATTAGGTTGATATTTAATTTTATTCAAATAATGCTTACTTTACAGCATCGCATTTATCTTGTTAAATGTTACGGTACCGGTAACATTTCTTATAGCCAAGCAATTGAATTGTTCCATGAAAAATATCCAGATAAAGTTACCCGTCAAAATATGAGAAAACTAATTTGAAAATTTGAGTTAACTGGTGATGTAAAAACGTAAAAAGGTCAAAAAAGAAATACGATGACGGTGCTGCAGCCACACAATACTATAGTTTTGAATTCGGTAGAAGAAAACCCGAGACTGTCACTAAGGAAGATAACTAAACGCAAGACACATATTCAGAGGATTTTGGTAGAAAATTATTTTAAGGCTTTCAAAGCAAAAGTAATTCACACTCTAGAAGTTGGTGATGATGCACATCGTTTGGAGTTCTGTTTAGAGATAGGAGAAAGGATTGTGGTAGATAGACATTTTCACAAAAATATAATATTTCCGATGAAACCACTTTTTCTACTAATGGAGTGGTATCCTTGCAAAATTTTCGTTTTTGGTCGCAAGACAGTTACAGTTACTTCAAGAAGTCAAAGGTTCAAAAAAGTAAATGTTTGGTGCGCGATTACTTTCAACCGAATAATTGGGCCATACATTTTGAAGCAAATTTAAATCAATATACGTACCTGGAGATGCTAGACACGTTTTTTTTGGCCAGAATTAGAAGAAGAACATTTGGAATATAGACAAAAAGCGTATTTCCAACAAGACGGATGTCCCGCTCACTCAACAATTCTAGTCCGCAATTGGCTTAACAGAAAATTTCGAGAGAAGTGGATAGGAAGATATGGTGCTATTTGTTGGCCAGCAAGGTCCCCTGACTTGTCCCCGCTTGATTATTTTCTTTGGAGCTTCTTGAAAGAAAGAGAACCAGAGCAACACAACGTTGATTTCTTGAAAAGCAGGATAATTGATTGATAAGCTGTTGCCCAAGTAAATGAAGAAATGATACATTCGACCTACGCTGCATTTAGAAAAAGATTGGAGAGGTGTGTTGAACTTGGTGGACTTCATGTAGAATAGTTTTTTAGTGGCGCGTACATACTGATTCTGCTGTGTTCTCAAAATAAATGTTGGATTAATGTTTTTGAGGTTTTTGATCCCCCCGTATAAAAAATAAATTATTAATATGTAAACTTGTGTATCTGTTTTTCAATAAAGTAACATTTTTTAAATAGAATGGCTTTTCCGAAAGTATTAAAAAATAAGTAGAGTCCTACAATATCCCAGAATGTCGAGTATTAACTAGAAGGCCATGCTTTCATATTTAAACATAAAATTTAATTCCTAGCAACTTTTCCCCATTACTTTTTCACGTAGCGTTTAGATTTAAGGTACTTTACTCTTTACTGTTTTTACCTTTTCCAAATTTTTGAAGACTCTGTACATTAAATTGAATAAATGACTATCTTGCCAAGGGTTTCTGGACAAGCAAACATTTTTATGAAGAATGATTTTTTTTGACAATTGAAATTTTGTATCCATTTCAGGTATAGGCAACCCGAACTGGGGACACCCTGTATATTTGATAGAAATTTGTGAAATTTTCTCACAAATAAAGAATAACAACAATTATCGCTTACATTAAAGTAACCCGATGTGCACCACGAGGAGGTTGTCAAGTCGGAATCTGCACATCATTTTGCCACGAAAAGAACAGTTTTTTGTGTGTATGTGCACGCGTGCACAGTAAAAAATCGGTGTGAGTGAAAGCAATAATGGTTCGGAGTGAAATTATTCAGTACATTTTCACTCAATATTGGGCATTTTGATCATTTCACTCATTTGTGATTATATTTAAACTAAAACTGAGTACTTTCACTTACATAAATTCTTCACGTAAACTCGTATTTGGCGCACTTGTACCTAAATCAGAGTAAATGTCCTCATTACTCAGTGAGTTTAAATGTATATTAATTTCGAGTAATTTGTATGGCGCCGTGAAGATGGCACCACTTACATATAGCTTCTGTAATCTTTACCACAGTTGATATGGGCCCGTTATATGCTCCAGAAAAGCGTGATCGCCAGAACAGACATTAGCCGGCGGCGGCTGGTCTCAGCTGGCGAGTCTCAGCCAGGACAGGAGGAGGCCCCGCGAAGTGAATTAATTTCAACACTGTATATCCTAATTAATCATTTATTAGTGATTTATTTTTGCACTCAATATTTAGTTAATTAAAAACCAAGTCTGAGTAAAAAAATGACAACAATAGTTAAATTTAAATCATATTAGAGAAAAACTCAACTTTATATTGGTTTTATATACTCAGAATAGAGTCAAAAGTCGCTCAATTGATAGTTAGCAGTAACTCGAATTTGAGTAAAACTCATTCATTTCTAATGCAATAGTTTCACTCAGTTGTACTCATAAGTACTAATAGAGTGAACATTTCACTCAATCGGGTGTGGACAGAAATTGATACACTATTGAGTAAAATTGAGTGAAATTTGAGTGATTTTTTTTTTAGTGTACAGAACTACATGTATACTGTATCTTTCTAGGCGTTTCTAATTGACATTAGATCATATTGCGAAATTAGTAACTTTCTTAAAATGAAAATACCATATGTATAATGTGTTTTTTTTTTTTCAGGTGAGTCTCAAGAATTGTGTGATGCAACAGCAGAACAAAATTTAATGGTGAGGTGAGATGAAAATTGTTTATTTTATAACATGGTCGTTTATTAGAATAGATTTCATTGTTAAAAAGTTAATAAATGACTTCATATACTTCCAATATACTATAAATAACGATTAATTTTGTACATGTCTTAAATTTTAATATAAAAGTTCTAAGAAAAATAATTTATAATAAAAGAAGTCATATAGTCGTCAAAAATAAAAATTCTGATTCACAACTTATCAAAAAAAATATGGGATGAATTCATACAAATATTTAATATAATAAAAGAAATAAAAGCATTTAAAAACATTTATCTACACGCCACTGGAATCCCTCCTTCTTACCGCAGGCATTAGAGCATAAATTGGAGACTTGTGCGGAAAAAGGAGCGGCGTATTATTATTATTGTTATTCCTTAGACCACACTTGCAGTGTTTCTCTAGATTTCGAGCAAATAGTGAAATTGAACGATAGTGGATATAGTATTTTATTGAAGAAAGGTGTACGGATCATGTGGTGCACTATTTTACGGGAAACATTCGTGGGTTTACGCCGGAAACATTTCACGCGCCAGTTCTATTGTTTCCTCGCATCGGAAGCGAATAAAGTAAAGCAACCGGTTGAAACCGCGGGAAGAAAGTACGTTCCGATACTTGCTATACAAAGTAAGAGGAAATATGGTGATTCGGCAGTCTCTGTGTAAGCGAAAAACAAATAGGCTCTTATTGGCCATAATAATAAAACTCAAAAGTAAAAACGCAAATACAGACGTAAACATAACAGTTCCGCTCCCGTATCACACCGCCGAGTAAAATAGGGTGCCGAATATATACGGTAATGGGGGAATTTTACGGATTTGGAACCGGCGAACATCCCGTTGCATACTTTCCCGAGAAACAACGCCTAATAAACTCCATTTACAGCGAAGGTAGTTCTGGTTTTACGGTCCCGGGAACTTATATTAGTGAATAGTGCAGTAGGAATGCATGTAATGTCATTTCTACTTGAATGATGGTCGTAATGCCTTTTAAATTAAATTTTTCTGCGTTGGAACGGGCTTTACGTGCATATCCCGTATAATATATACCCAATCTATTTAATTGCATTATTGCGCACCTGATTGCAGTCTGCATATAAGAATAAACCGGATTTAGAGCGAACAGCGGCATCCAAGGAAATGTCAGTTATTTAAATTACCATAACTCATGCAAAAAGCAATAAAGACCTGTTTATTACTGAAATTTCTGAACAAGTGGCACTGCTGCCACATTGGCCTAGGTGTACACCCATCAAAATTTGGCTCTAACACCGTATATTTAATACCTACCTAAAAAATTACTTTTTAAAGATTTGGAAAGATTAAGTAGTGCAATTATTTAAAATAAAAGTTACCTTATAGCTAATAAAAGAATTTTTCCCTTTCAACCCCTAAAAACCACCTCTGTATTGACAAAAATGATAAAAAATTACTTTTTAGAAGCTTGGAATGCTTTAACGGTGCAATTATTTAAAATAAAAATTCCCTCATTGCTTATGAAAGAATTTGTATCTCATAACACTTTTCAACCCTTATAAATCACCCCTGTGCTAAAAATATGATAAAAAAATACATTTTAAATCTTGGAATGCTATAATTGTGCAATAATTTAAAATAAAAATTCCCTTATATTGTTTATGAAAGAATATTTTACTTTTGCCATTTTCAACTCTTATAAACTACCCTTTTACCAATATTAATGTAAAATATTTTTATTATAATCGATTTTTAAATATAATCAAT
>NW_019416478.1:107981-108807 GCF_000390285.2 Anoplophora glabripennis | reverse complement strand
TAGTACAGTCATTGAAGCTGAAAATCAGCTGTAACCTCCGAATTCTTTGAAACTGCATGGATTTGCATGAAAATTTAGAATAAGGCTCATCTTAGGCTCAAGTTCAAAAGTGACATAAGCCCGATTGACGCTTTTTGTTTTTTAGGGGTAAAAACTACCCCTAAGTGAAAAAAATAGAAAAAAGTAAATTTTAAGCATTTTATTGATAAAAATCTTGTTCAAGCACAAAGATTAAATAACGTTCCATGTTCTCGAACATGTTTTATGATATATTTGATCATTTCGAGCCTTTATTTAACCCTTAAAAACTACCCCTATGCAAAAAATAATGATAATAAATTACTTTTTAAAGATTTGGAATGATTAAATAGTGCAATTATTTAAAATAAAAGTTACCTTATAGCTAATAAAAGAATTTTTCCCTTTCAACCCCTAAAAACCACCTCTGTATTGACAAAAATGAATTGAAATTACTTTTTAGAAACTTGGAATGCTTTAACGGTACAATTATTTAAAATAAAAATTATCTCATTGCTTATGAAAGAATTTGTACATAACACTTTTCAACCTTTATAAATCACCCCTGTGCTAAAAAAATGATAAAAAATTACGTTTTAAATCTTGTAATCCTATAATTGTGCAATAATTTAAAATAAAAATTCCCTTATATTGTTTATGAAAGAATATTTTACTTTTGCCATTTTCAACTCTTATAAACTACCCTTTTACCAATATTAATGTAAAATATTTTTATTATAATCGATTTTTAAATATAATCAATCATAAAAAAATTGCTACGCTGCATATAAATAATCACACTAAATTT
>NW_019416478.1:104890-106954 GCF_000390285.2 Anoplophora glabripennis | reverse complement strand
GCAAACTTTATATCTAAAAAATTAGTTATAGTTGCAAAACTTTTGTAACATTACTAAAATAGAGATTAAAAACACGAACAGTAAGTAATAATGTAATTTCTATCACAGAACCTTCCAAATTGCATCCAACATTTTCTTTGACTAGAGATGGGCGCGAGTGTCATTTCATTTCTTTAGAACTAAATTAACTTAATTATTTTCTCGTTATTTAACCTGTTCACATGATTTATGGATTTTAAATAAAGGGTACAAATCTTCGCAAGGATAATACAATATATTTGCTATACATAATAATTATATTTTGCATAGTTTATACACAATACATTTTTGAACGCGTACACATCTCTACCAAAATTTTACCTATTCTTCGGGTTAAAGTCACACATTGTCCGCTCTCTATTTATAAGCTACATTTTCGTCCATTACACTTTTTTTAATAAAATGCGTAGTTTTTGAGTTACTCGCGAAAAATACTTTGGAAAAGTGTTTTTTATTCACTCAAAATTCCAAGTTTTCAAAATTCTTCGAATATTTTTTGCTCAACATTTGATTCTGTATCGATTTCCAGCGTTATTTTTGAAAAAAAAATTTCCACCCCCGAGAAGGGGTGTCAACCCGTAACAGGGTGGAAGCGTCAATCGGCGCTATGTCACTAATGTTCATTGACATTTCCTCTAACTATCTGCCAAATTTCAAGTCGATCGGTTCAGTTTCAAAGAATTCGGAGGTGAAAAGCTTCAATGACTACTATAGGTTAACTAATTTTCAATTACCTGTTACATTTATCAAAAATCAAAATAACAGTATAAAATAATTGTTTGAAGAAAATACATTTAGGCATTATTATTTTCTAATAAAAGCTAGCTGCCCCCCTCCCCCAAAAAAATTCCTGGCTACGTCCATGAATATATCATTGTTTGCTGCTACAAGGGGGGAAGTAATAATAAGTAATTATTGCCTTACTATCTTAATTCGTTTTAAACACTAGGTTGTGAAATAAAATATGCATTACTTCGTGAAATAAACGTACCTGTACTGTTTTTTCTAGCGTATAGCGGATTGTTTGCTAAATTTGCGACTGTTCTTTTACTAGGGAGCGTATTTTTAAAAGTAAAGTTTTCCGAGTGTTGGTTTTTGCCACTTCCTACACCCATTCTGCCAGCTACAGGCGGTCTGCTGGCTAGACGGTTTAATTTATTGCACATTAAATTGCAATAAGCCAGGTAAACGTGGTAAAAATATACCGCCAGCAGACAGGGAAGAAGGCAAAACAAATGGATCGATGAAAAACTGTTTCAACGTTTCATCCACGGGATAAATGAGATACCTTAAAAATTCAAATTGTAAATAGAGAATAGAGCGAGAATAACATAACATGGTAAAAATATACGTGGATAGCACACATCATACTTTGATATTTATTTGTTTTCACAGAGAAAAGTAAATCTAATTTCACAGATGAAGACGTCTCGCACGCGCATATGTTCACAATAACACAGGATAGTTCTCGTAGTAATTTTAAAAGCTCGTATATCCAATATACTTTTTAATGGTGGATTTTATATCGTTTTTACGTGCGACGCCATTTTGTTATTGCCCATAAAATTGACCGTATACAGCCGCGTGTGTCATATTACTTTAATTTCGTGGAAATTGCGGGGCAACTAATAAATTTATCAAATTATTTTGCAGCAAATAACGGTTAGTTTGAGAACGATAAAACTCCGTACGCGATCTCGAACAAAAATTTTACATAGAGTTGCCATGCATGGACTAGTTTTGAGAAAAATCTAGAAAGAGAGGAACAAGAAATATAAAAACTTTTAAAAAGTTTAACTCAATTTTACTCAATAACGGCCGACAAAATTAAAAAAAAAAATTCCAGAGATCAGACACTACGCTTCCGAAGGCATTTGGCGCGCTGAATCCGAATCTGGCCTCAGAATTGATCCATCACCCTAGGTTTCCGAGATATTCTAACCTAAAAGTGCAAAAAACACGTACTTTTGCTATATTCAAGGTTATGTAACTTGGCGAAAAAAATTTTTTTCTCAAAACTGAAAA
>NW_019416478.1:66417-103868 GCF_000390285.2 Anoplophora glabripennis | reverse complement strand
CGATGGTCTATCAGAAGTTACGTGAGAGCGATAAAGTAAGCCATAGAAATCCATGTGATAGACAAGGATGGCTATAATGAAGGCGTCTAATAGTCAACGCCCATTTCGCCCTTCCACAAATAAGAAGTGGATCTTATTTGTGGAAGGGCGAAATGGGCGTTGACTATTAGACGCCTTTATTATAGCCATCCTTGTCTATCACATGGATTTCTATGGCTTACTTTATCGCTCTCACGTAACTTCTGATAGACCATCGGTACTTTCCTACACTGTAGTGCTGTTCTGTGCTATGGAAAATAGCCGCAGTTGCTATTTGATTATCCCGCTGTATTTCGCCACTATGCATTTATATAAAGTCGTATCCGCAGTCCCGTTCGGGCGTCCGCCTCGGTTCTTATCCGCCGTGGAAAATATTTTCTTAATATGGAGAGCATAAAACGGAAGAAGTATCTTATTTAAAAATACCTTCCTCCTATATGAGTATATGAAACTTTGTATTAAATAAAGCAATAAACGTGGAATGCACTCTAAGTAGATACGAATTTAATAATAAAATTTTTACTCGAGTCGTTATTAATTCGACACAGAAGTATTTAGTAATTTCACAGTTTGACTTTATTAAAATCCGCGTTTGGTAGCCGGGCAGGTGTCGGGTTTTATTATTTGGAAATTCGTTTTGTTCGAGACCAATGTTTTCGTCTCCTTTTTCCACCTTAGTAGCCAATGGATGAAAACGGACAATATGGTTTATAAGATTATTTCAGGAACAAAAGTTAAGGAAAATGAGTATAAAGTCAAGCAGATCTCATACATAGTTGTAAAAATGAACATTTTACTAAACTTTTGAGTTACTTACTGGATTACTGTGTTAGTTTTTATTTTTAGTTGTATTGGGGATTGGGCAAAATATATGTTTTTGTATACAGCGTGGTAATAAAATTCATATTTTCATTTAACAATTTTTTTCCAAAAAACGGTGAGACCCGTCGATTTTTATTTGATCCAGGCCACCTTGTTATGTGGAAAAATTTTTTTTTCGATAATCCACTTACGGCAGCGATGACATAATTTTTTTTTAAATGACAACGCATATTTTTTTCGTTCGAAATTGATGACAGTGATAATTATCTAAACAACGGTGTGAAAATTTCGATGTCTTACATAACAATTTTTTTTAGAAAAATGCACCTTAAGTTCTTGAATGCAATAATTTGCTGTTTACGGATCAAATGCCTTAGAAAAAAATTTATTCGGCAGAAAGCATTTCAGATAACTTAAGTTGCAACTGGTGTTATGTAATATTTGCGGAATTATTCATCAGATATTGTCAGGATCCTGATTAAACTGCAAAATTTAGAACCAAGTTCAACCGCACAAAATCCAAATAGTATGTAGCAAATTAAGGTCGACTTTTTGTCTTCGAGTTTGCCGATAAATTCCCAAAAAAAAAAAGATCCAAAGAAATGTTTACTTGAAAGGAGTAGATTACCTGAAATATTGAAGACTAAAAATCAGTACCGATTTAACATTCTTTGGTGAAATCGTTTAATTCGAAATGGCAAAACTTAGTGAACGCGAAAGAATTGATATTTTGAGGATGATTGGTTTCGGCGATAAGTTACGAACCCATCAAGAAGCTTGCCAATTATTTAATGCAACGTACCCTGACAGACCACCAATTACGCAATCTACGGTTAGTAGGGTACTGGCAAGGTTTGAGGAAACTGGTAGTGTGAAAGATGCTCCTCGTGCGGGTCGTCCTAGAGTAGATGATGAAACTAGATTGAATATCCTGGTGGAGCTCCAGGACAACCCTCATTCTAGTACAAGGTCGATTGCATTGAACAATGATATTTCACATGTAACTGTGGTGAACTTTCTCAAAAAAGAGAAATTTCACCCCTATAAGGGTCACTTGATACATGCATTGACTGAGGACGACCCAGACCGCCGTCTCCACTTTTGTGAAGATTTAATGCATCGATGTAACGGAGACCCCGACTTCCTCAAGAACATAATTTTTTCTGACGAGGCTACTTTTTATCTTAATGGATCGGTGCATCGACATAACTGCCGGTATTGGTCTCAGGAAAACCCGCACTGGGTGCAAGAAGTAGATCATCAGCACCCCCGAAAGGTGAACGTTTGGGCGGGAATAATAGGGCGTCGTATTTTAGGCCCGTATTTTTTCGAGGAAAATTTAACTGCTGCTCGCTATTTGGATTTCCTGCGGTTCGATTTGGTCCCAAGCTTAGCAGAGTTATTCCCGAACAACGAGGATCCTGATATTCCTGAGGAAAGAATTTGGTTTCAGCAGGATGGTGCACCGCCCCATTATGGAGTGCAAGTACGGGAGTACTTGAATAACACGTTTACTGGCCGGTGGATCGGGCGACGCGGAACAATCGAGTGGCCTCCGCGTTCGCCTGATTTAACACCTCTAGACTTTTTTTTGTGGGGCTATTTGAAATCGCGTGTGTACACAAACAGACCAGGTGATTTGGAAGAACTTAAAAACCGTATTCGTTTTGAAATAAATCAAATCGACCCGGGAATGCTTGAACGAAGTGTAGACGGCGTTTACACACGCTTAGGACAATGCCAAATGGTACAGGGTGGGCAATTCGAACAATTTCGCTAGACTTACACAAACATTAGTGTAATTTTACTCGTTTGAAATGTAATTTTGTCAACTTTGTCCTTTTCGGAGCCATTAATAGTGTAAATAGACAATTATCACTTATAAGAACTTAAGGTGCATTTTTCTAAAAAAAATTGTTATGTAAGACATCGAAATTTTCACACCGTTGTTTAGATAATTATCACTGTCATCAATTTCGAACAAAAAAAATATGCGTTGTAATTTAAAAAAAAATATGTCATCGCTGCCGTAAAATTTTTCCACATAACAAGGTGCCCTAGATCAAATAAAAATCGACGGGTTTCACCGTTTTTCGAAAAAAAAGTTGTTTAATGAAAATATGAATTTTATGCAGAACTTTTTTACCACGCTGTATATTATCGGTAGAATACGCCATTAAAGTTTGGCAAAACTTATCATTAACACCCTGTATATATTTTTTTTCTTATTTTGAATCGTTTATGCCTTAAGTTTATTTAAAAAATTGTAAATTTTTCATTATTACTCTAATGCAAATATATACCTATCGAATTTTTCGTATTAATAAATATTTAAAACTGCCACATCCGAAAAACTATAATTATTTTAGCTGATTCATACTTCCATCAAAAGATATGAGGGTTGGAAAACTACTTCTAAAGTGGTTAAAGTTTCTGAATCATTTGCTCTGTGGGCGCCGATAAATTGACCATCCATGGAAAAATAGTCCTTTCACTATAATTGAAACTTGAGAACAAGATACGGTCCTAAGGGTTTATCCACATCTGGAAATTCTGGAATAAACTTCCTCTATAATGTTGGGAATCTTAATTTGTCATTTCAGGACAAAAATAATGGAAGGTAATAAGTTTTGAGTGGTAAAATTTGATCAATTGAAATAAACACATTTTCCAAAGTAGACAAACAAAAAAATAGCTTTCATTGACCAATAATTCACTAAATTGTCTGTAGACATTTATGACAAGTAATTCAAACAAAAACATAATTAAAAAATTTAAGAAACACGACTTTTCCAACAAAATATTTCATTCTATTTATTTTTTCATGATTACACTGTTTTTTTATACTTTTTAACATAGTAGGTTATTTTTTGTTGTCTTTTAAAAATATAACGCACTGAATGTAATGAATAGACATCGTGACAATCAAATAAATAAACAGAAGTAATCTATATTATGTTAGTAAGCATCAATACGCTTTGTAGTAGCCGTGTGCCGCTCTATGCTCACGTTGTCAATGCTACTGACTGCCATAAAAACACGTGCTATGCACTCGACCAAGCAAAACGTCAAACTCATTCACACACCCACAAACCACAATAAAATTCACGACCAACGTCCCTCAGCACAAAAACTTGGGTTGTTCATAGGCACGCCAGGCCGACAGGGCAGGCATTAGGTGCGTATCCAATAAATTGATCGATGACAAGCTTCAGTTCAGACATGTACATTTTATTGTACAATGATTCGGATACTATTATGCAAATACTTAATGTATATATTCTGATAATGTAAAACGTGCAGATTAAGAAGGCACCGCTCGTCATTTTTTTATGAATAAAGTTACATAAAAGAGAACCCCTACAGCCAACCCTGTACCACATTGCAGCCGCCCTAACATTGCCGATCTCTAGTAATGAACTGTCATTAAAATTATTTCCAAATCCGATTAGTTTTGTATAGCCTCAGACCTTTGTCCTAAATAGAAATAATGTTTAATACGTATTGATTTAAAAAAAATTCTATTGTGTTGGTTCGGCTTCTATTTTCCAAAGGGGAAATTTACTTTATTTTGATGCATTAAGTGTAGATTTTTTATTCGGTTTGGACTAGAGTGAGTCAGGGTATCAAAGAAATAGTGTAATATCTGATAATATTTAATAAAAAGTGATGCAGAAGTATATCCATGATTGATTATTTTGGAGTCCAAATAACTCGTATTTTGCGGACTAATTTTAATTGTCAAAACATTCATTTTTAGGAACGAGCAGGCTACGGCCTTTCCAGAGAATTATTCAGGAAACGGTTTCTCCCGCTCAAGTCACTTTTACGTGATGACAGACAGACTGACGGATATTTCCCTTTATGTACACAGCCATTCTTAATTCCAGGACAGGCGTAAAACGAAAATAAGCCCCGACATTATACACGTCGTTATCGAATCTGTTCCCCCAAAATTTCTCGTTTCGAAAGAAAAGGAAATAAATGCCGGGCGTTGCGCTTAAAACGACATAAAATTTGTTGCCGTAATAAAATAATTTGTAACATTCATCCCCGGCCAGGCAGGGAGAAATATTAATATTCTAAGTAAAGCCGGTCTGTCACATTTAAACCCTCTGCTGCAGGTAGCGTGGCAGCTACGTAGGCCGCCACTGTATACCTATCAGTGCAAAGGGAAAAATAGATACATAAAACAATTAAGGAAGAATCCCTGAAAGCTATTAAAGTGGGATAAAAACTTCAGGTTCTGTTCTTTGCTACAAGGCGGAACGAATATGCATTGCACCGTTAGAATTTCTGCAGAATTTAAAAAAGAAAACATATTTTGTCCGACAGTTTTATAGATGATTGGTTTTTAGTAAAATAAAATTTTGAAGTCAGGCGAAATAAAATAATTATAGTACACGAAGCGCAATGGCTCCATCTGTCTCTGTCGTGCCGAATTCCACTATGCCATTCAAATGGCTACTAAGGTGGAAGCAACCTGCTAAAATTTGCCAGGTACTTTGTTGCACGACTGTCGCAAACAACTCTGACCAGGACCAGTGTTGCGAGAAACCCCCCCCCCCTCCCTTGCATTGAATTACACTCATAACACCTCATGCAACAGCTAGGACCGCTCGTAGTAGCCATTTGATGAATGGCATTGTGGAAGTCGGCACGACAGACAGATGGAGCCATTGCGCTTCGCGTGCTATGTACCTCTTTGTCGTGAGTATACGACACTATAACAGCTGGATCGTTCGTCGGTTGTCTCACCAATGACACACTGATGAGGACTAATAAGTCCGAAACCGGTCTGTGCCTGGTGGGTTAAACTGATGACGAGCGAAGCGATCGTAGCTGTTGCATTAGGTGTTGTAAGTGTAATTCAATGCCGGTGGGGGCATATAGCCCGCGGTGTAGTTGTTTCTCGCAACACTGGTCAAAATAATTATAATTTAAATAAAGAAAAGTCATTAAATGTCTTTAGTGTGTGGTCGGAGGATAGCTCCTAAGCCTGAAGAGATATCAAAATGGAATTTAGTCCAGAGGCGTACGTATAGGGAGCACGTTTTAAAATTATTTTCATTTTTTTGTACTAATTATATACGGAGTGTCGATACAAACTTGCATTTTTTAAATAGAGCACCCTGTATATTTTTGCATATTTGGACAACCCTATCAAAATGCAGCAAAATAATGTAGGGTTTATAGGCGAAACAATCATTGATAATCTTGCAGTTTCTTAGAAACCACAGAAGTGTTGTCATTATTTTTTAGTTATACAAAGTGATCGAGGTTTGCAAATTTAAAAATTACTAAAAATTTTTAAATGGAATGAAAAGCACATAGAATTACCTTTCCAACAATACCATGTTATGTGGGGTTACTTCTGATAGTTTTCATGTAAATGAACTTTTAAATTATTTTTTGTTAATTTTTCGGGCGCTCAATAAAATATTTGTTCAGTTACGATTATGTATTTACAAATATTAACAATTTGTTTTTTTTTATGTGAATTTTGGGACACCCGATATTTCCAGACCATGTATTGCTACAGTTTATGAAAGATTTAGGTATCTAGATTGCCTTGCACTGTCCTCTTGTGTTTTTAAATAATTTTCACCCTCGAAAACTCAATACTGCTAGCAGTCAGTTCATTTTCATTTAGACTATTATAAAAAGTGTATAATAAATATAATACATATGCAGATACGACATACGCGTGACAGCTACGTTTTTATAAATATATGTAATATATGCTTTATTATAACAGCACACATTATCTAGCGTTATATTTAGACAACAAAATTACGCTTAATATACATAAAACATTCATCCAATCCAGTTGTTTCTCTGACAGAATTTAAACGTTCTCTGAAAAAAATGTTGGGCGTGTGATATATCGAAAATATTATTTTTATGTATGGTCAACAACACGTATCATCAGTCAAACACTAAAAGGAAATTTGGGAAATCGGAAATGAAGACATTTACTTGAAAAATGGACACCATATAATGTTTTCTTGTGGCAATCCTTTTCTGCAATGTTTGCATTTTTTTGTTAAGCGCTGTTTCATAAAGACAGATTCTTCCCGTCCGGAAATAAAATTGGAAAATGTACATGCGGTAGGAAGTTATTCATTTCATATTTCATTTCTTGTGATAGCTAAAGAATTAAATATTATTTAAATGTTTTAGTTGTTTGCGACTAAATTTTGTGTAAAATTTTTCAAAAATTATTTATACAATTCATTAGTTTTAATAATTGTAGTTGGAAAATCCAGGCGATGCGCTAGTGCTATTTGAAATTAAACACAGGTACAGTAAAAGTTTAGGTAATTATGTACAAGTTATATTTGTTAAGAAAATGTCATGATCCAAATATCAAATGGTTGAAAACCTCAGTCAAGTTATTTCTCGCAGTCGATCAAAACCGATTTTCTTTAAAACTATCTACATTTCGATTATCAGTAATTGAACTAGTGCAAATATCATTAAATGCAGTGGTGTAAAATTGCAGCATAATTCTGTTTCAGGTGATTATATATCATAAAACACATTAATTCCATTGTAGAAATTACTAATTCGCACTAATGAAAAAATATGGTATAGTTATTCTTAAATTGGTTCTATTATATTGTATATTAACATAATAAAATACGTTAAATTCATATTAAAAAATCAGGAATTTGCAATAGTGCACCTGTTGAAGATTGCACTAATGCATTTATCACTAAATTACAAAATTGATTGGTGAAAATTTACAAAATAATTAACATTACATGACTCACTAATTTCCAATAGAGGAGCTTTCGATAATTGCAAGAATACTATTAAAATACATGAAGGATAAGTAATTTGTATTAGGGCAATCATCAGTAATTGTATTAACGGAAATATCTTGGAGTAAAATTGTAAATACCTAGTTCTGCTTCGACTTGCAAAAAATAACAAAATACATTGATTTCATTGTTGTGCACTACTGCAACTTTGTATAATTACAGCAGTGCAAAATTATGGCAGTAGTGCAAAATTATTACATGCTTATACTTAAATTTGGCTCAAGTTGATTGAAATAACAAAAATTAATTTCACAGTAGTACTCTATTGTAGTATCAAATATACTAATGCAAAACTCCTGTTTAATTGGTTAAATAATAATAAAATATATGTAATTTAATCATATAATACAGAATTTGCAGTAGTGTAATGTAATAATAATATTTACTAGGACAACTATCGATACTTGCATTAGTGTAATTATACTACTATACACTAGTGGAAAATTATAGCATAATTCTGCATTAATTGATAAGCAGTAATAATATGCTTTAATTAGTAATTGGGACTATTTCAACTTTCTATACTTGCACTAGTGCAAAATTATGACATGATTAATAAAATACCTGAATTTCATGGTAGAAATCACCAATTTGCACTAGTGTAACTATAGATGATTACACTAGAGCATTTATCATTGATACGCGAATGCAAAATTCTGCTTTAATTGGTTAAAAAATAATAAAGTACGTTAATCTCGTTGTTGAAATCATAAAATTACACCAGTGTAACTTTAGCTGATTGTACTAGTGTATTTATCATGAAATACACTTTTTAAGTATTTCCACTTATTTTTTGTGGATTGGATAATAAATATTCAAAGGCTTGAGGTTATGTTAGGTTTGAGGTTTCAGAAATATGAAATATTAGCTCCAGAATAAAGTTTTCAAGGTCTCGCATTCTTTGGTTTGGAAATATCCTTCGTTTGACTTTCTAGCTCATATTTCTTGTATTTGAGGTTAGATATTTAAGAATAGAGGTTAGGGGCTTCAAAAAATAAAAAATATAAGTTCCAGAAAATAGTTTTTAAGAACTTTTATTCTTTGGTGTGGAACGTATACATTCTTCTACGAATTTCTAGCTCAAGTTTTTAGAATTTGAAGTTGGGTTTTGAGAGTTTGGGGTTAGGTTTTGAAGGGTTTGAGGTTAGGGTTTTATGGGTGTGGGTTTATGGCTTTAATTATACCCATAGATTTAGAAGAAAAGAGTCAGTGTACTACTTTGAGGACAAGGATCATAAAATTAAGCATATTTGAAGAAGAATAAAAAGAAAATACCGGTTAAAACACGCGATTGCGTAGAATTTTTTGCCATATTTCCCACTGTGCGAAAGGGAACAATATCGTTTTCCGTCCTGTAAGGACGCAATCCCGTGTTTCCGCCGTAGGAGACATTTTTTGGCATCAGGTTGGCATATTAGAGCACAGGTGTACCGGCAGCATCAATTTACTCCGTAATTTAATGCGTCGTCTTACATATTTCAGATTTATGGGCCTACATCGGGCTTAGACTGTCGCAGATCCCCGGCGCAAACCCCTCGGTATAATTAGTTGGGCCATAATACAAATGCCTCGGCTCGCAATACGGGCAAATATCGCGCTCGGGGGGCCCGCGATTACCGCTATCGGCTCAGCTTTTTCCGCTAAACGACTCCAGTAATGCCGCCTGGCCGGATTAGTTTTCAGGTTTGTTTTTTCAGGGAAAATAACCGGAAAATGAGGATAATGTTTATGAAATAATATAGCAGTTTACAATTACGTACGGGGTAATTCACATAAAATGGTAAAGAATGAAGTTTTAGTATGTTTTGTTGCGATATCAGAGAATTAACGTGCATTTCGAGGATATAATATGTACAGGGTGTTCCACATAAGAGGGATTCTTCTGTAACTCTGTAACCGTAGAATTTATAAAAAAATGGTATTAATAAAAGTTCTCTGGAATCATGTAAAGAAAATATGTTTAACTTTACAGGGTGTTGCATTTCGCGTGAGCGCTACATAACTTTGTCATTTTAAATGGAACACCCTGTATATTATTACGTTTTTAAATTCCTTAGTTAATATTAGGTAGAGTTTATTAAATATACATCTTGTTTAAAACTTACCATTTTCGAGATAATCAGTTGTTTTTGAAAAAAATCACGATTTCAGCTCTCTAAATGAGGCTAGATATCGTTTAAACCGTAAGAGTTAGAAACCTGCAGTGTTCACAGTTCGTTTTGGCATAAATTACTCTATTTTGTCATATGTGAGCAAAACGTGTACGTTATTCAGACTCGGAAATACTGAGACCTACATTTAATAATCTTACGAGTTGAAAAACTTTTTTTCCAAATGGAATGACCCATATTAATTGTCATGGGTGAATGCAAAATTGAATGCCCTTTCGACTGATATAAGGGGTTGTCCATACTTATTTCTAACAGTTTTCCAGAAAAATCAGGTTCTTTTCTAAAGTCCGATAAAGCATCAAGAAGGCCTTGTAAAACCACTTTTCTCTCACATTTTATCAGGCTGGGACTGACAGTGTCAATATTTATTTTACTGGCATGTTTAAAAAGTGGTTTGACAAACAAAACTAAACCACTAACAACAACTAAAACAAAACGCAAAACGAAACAAACTGAAACTCGGAACACAATAAGGAGAAGAATACTTAGACCGCTGATTTACATCAATTGCTCGAAATGTCCTCCATTTTGATTAACACACAAACGAATTCGGTTTTTAAAAGGCCATTCAACATTGGTCAGCATGTCTGGCGTAATTTCTTGAAATGCTACTGTAATGCGCTGCCACAAACCTTCCGTGGTAGTTGGGAACCTGTATACCGGGTGTCCCGAAATTAATAAACAAAATTTGATCACAGATTCTTAAGACAAAAGGGGAGGGTCAATTAGTCCGGTTTTCGGTCTCGTTTATTTTTTCCAAATCAAAGAAACTTTTTTTTATTATTTATATCCAATAACTAATCGATTCCACTCCAAACGGGGCCTCCTCCCTCCTTCCTAGTCAGGATAAAGGTCAATTAGAGGTCAGATTGAGAAAAAGTCCATTAAATCAAAGGATCTTGAAGTTTAGGTTTTTTGGGTCGCTGAGTCGGAAGTTACTTTGTCTGTATTAGCCCATTTTACGGTTGCTTCAATGTCATTTCAAGGTTAAATTGAGAAAAAGCCGAGCAATCAAGCCCGACCACATGTTATACAGGATTTTGGGGTCGCTTACTTCGAATCTCAGGTCAGTTTGTCTGTATCAGGTTATTTGAAGGTCGTCTCAAGGTCAAGTTGAGAAAAACCAAGCAATTAAGTCTAATCGCCTGTTAAATAGGTTTTTGGGATAGCTGAGTTCAAGTCCGAGGACAGTTTGTCCGCATCAGGTCATTTGAGGGTAATTTCAAGGTCATTTAAAGATTAAACCAAGAAAAATCCGGGTACACAGGGGTTTTATGACATGTTCTGAGATATAAAAAATGATTCAGGGGGTTGTAACTTCGAAAGAATGGGCCACTTGGCAAAAATAAAAAATATGGGTCCCCTTAATTTATTTTTTCATTTTTTCGGTCAAATATTCAGGGCATGACCCAATTGAGATGCTAACCTCTTCTGCAATGTCTCTGGCAGTCAATCAGCGATTTGCACGCACCAGATCTTTATCTTTCTGAACGTGGAAGTCATTAGTTGATGTCGAAGGCCTTCCTGGTCAAGGATCATCTTCAATTGACTGACGACTATTTTTAAATCATGAAAACCATTCGTAATATTGCTTACAACCTGGAGCATCATCTCCGTAATCTTATTTCAAAAGTTAAAACCTTCCCGTGAAAGTTTTCTCCACTTTTATGCAAAATTTTACGTTATATCGTTGTTCCAGGAAATCGCACGTTTCAAAAATCGTCAGTAATACTTAACCACGTTGCACTGAAATAACAATATCACGAAAACTAAATGAGATATCAACAGCCAAGAATATGTGGTGACAGAGGAGGTTATGCGTAACGCAGTGCTGCCAACTGAATATCACTCACAATATCACAAATATCTCTTTTAGCGTGTAATTAAAAAAATTCGGTTATTTTCTGAACAGACCTCGTATGTCATTTACATTTGATTTCAATGTTAAAAGCGGTTTACTTTTAATACTGGCTTTTTCAACTCAGTAAAAGACAAATTTCAGATATTCGGCGGAAGTACTAACATTTTTGTGTAATCTGTGTAACCTATTTTTGTATAAATAATTTAATAAGAAAGATACATAAAAAAAATGGACTGACCGGGAAACCCCACTAGACTGTTTATATTTATTTTGACGCACTGAATGCGAATCCATTAGTTTTACTCCACCATCCACAGGATTTCAGTAAACCGCTAAAAATAAATCCCGAAAAATCATGGAAAAGCCGACTAATGGGCACTGGCAATATTTTGAAAAAAATTGATTTGGACCGGATAAAGCTTTAACCTTTTATATTTTAATGCGCTGGATACTAGTTGTTCCTGGCTCTCTGTAATCGAGTTATTTGTGAAAATCGCCGAGAAAATATGAAATATCCAGAAAACTACTGAAGTATATGGAAAATTTCACTAAATGAAGAAATTTATTTGGACTAATCCAAGTCTTATTCCAATATATTTTGACACGCTATATGAATCTGACAGTGGTTTTCTGGCTCTTCCTATATAAGTAAGTATTTTGAAAGAAAATCAGGAAATGATTGATTGGTTGAACGCAAAAAACAAGATCTTCCGAAAAGAAAAATCAATACACTTAAAAAAAAATCACTCAAATTCACTCACTTTTCCTCAATAATGTATCAGTTTCTCTTCACACCCCATTGAGTGAAATTTTCACTCAATTCGTAAGTATTAGTAGTACAACTAGAATTTAACTCAAATCCGAGTTTTTGCTACCAAGTGAGTGACTTTTGACTCTATTCTCAGTATGTAAAACCAATTAAGTGCTAACTTTTTCTCTAATATGATTTAAATTTAACTAATATTGCGTAATTTTATATTATGAATACTTTCAAGGGGGGCGGTGCCCCAGGGCCCCCCCCGCACCAGCCGCCGCTGCTTCCATTTCATTAATATCTGGAGTGGTTTTGCATCACTTTATGTTCTTTTTAAATTTTAATTGAAATATCATTGTATTGAAGTCGTAAACTACTAAGCTGCCACAGCGGTTTCTACACAGATCTGTTTTAGAGACAATATTTTAGGTCCCGATTAAAGGAATTGGTTAACTGATACAGATACGTAAGTATGGGTAACAATTTAACGATCCGTTTATTTAACCAAATATTAATCGAGACTCAATATATTATTGTTTTTAGTATTGTAATCAAACTACTGCATTTAAACATAATTTTCACCAAAATAACCCGATTAACAGAGACTTGTCTAACACTACACGCCATACACCACGCCACGAGATCACCTAATGGGGATGATGGGAATAGACAAAGACAACGCACGACAACCATCGAATGGGGTGGGGTCACGCAATAAGGACATTTATTCTGATTTAGCTACAAGTACAGCAAATTATTTGCATAATTTATTTAACCGGTACCTATATTTGAGTGAAAGTATTCAGTTTTAGTTCAAATATTATCACAAATGAGTAAAATTATCAAAATTCTCAATATCGATTGAAAATGTACTCAATAATTTCACTCGATGGATTCATTCCCTCCCTTGCTTTCACTCGCACCGATTTTTTTACAGCGCAGCTTGTTACGAAATAAAAATGAAAAAAACGTGCAAAAAAAGATCTTAGATAAAATTCGACCTGATTTTGACGATTTTCGCAAAATATATTCGTTTTTGTTTCACATTCAATGTTTTTATTTTTGTTACAGTGTATGTTTGTAAACTTTGTCGTTTTCATTTTTTGCAACTTTTTCTTATACTGAACACTTAAAACTTCGAAATATTTTCAGTTTTTAGTAGTTAAAATGGCATTTCTAAAATTTATTATTTATAAAGACTGAAATATCATGAATTCTCTTTAATGTAAATATAAGCGTACATTGAAAAATGTCTACAATTGTAGTAGTTTTAGACACTTAAATCTTTATGTACGTACGTTGTTTTGGTAAAACCATTCTTTTAATGCTCCGACAATGTTCATACTTTGATTATCTCGTGACAACTTAGTCTCATAAAGTAGCATTTTCATATACCGAAACGACACAGACGTAAAGATAATTAAAAGCTCGTAACCCCACTCAAGTACGTCCTTTTTATTCCATTTGCATCCGAATTACCCCACCATAAGCGGTACGTATCCTTGCCCCCCTCCCACGTCTCCGCCAAGAACATTATCACGTCCTGGAATACCCGAATCTTCACCCGGTCCATTACCAGACAACTTTGCTAATATGCATGTCGTTCGGGAGCAAGCTCTAATGTACGGCGGCTTAAGATTTTAAAACTTCGTCACATATCTCGGGCGAGTTGGCAAAGTGCTAGGCATAACAATGTACGCCGATATTACCGAGCTGTCAACATGTCCACGGGAAGTTGGGACGACTTGTCGCAGGATGGCAAGCCTCTTCTTAGGCGAGTTTCGGATGAGACGAAGGCAGGGGTGCCTATCGTGATTTATTGAAAGTTGTAGAGTTATACTAAACAGAAAGTCAGGGGATTTAAGGTCAATAAAATAAATTTCTACTGCTTGTAAATAGAAAAATACAAAAAGCAAAAATTAACAAGTACGGCAGTAATAAAATAAGGAGTAATTAATTAAACAAACAAAATATTATAACAATTGCTGCAACTGTTCATCATTTTCTTAATACTATTACTAGGATTTCTGGTCGAGACTTCTCGAAGCGAGAATTCCCGGGAAATCTGGCCTTACTCGAGACGAGAAAAAAGTGTCGAGAAATCGAGAAATCGAGAAATTTAAAAATCACGCTCGTCTTAAGTTCGTGACTGGAGTTCGTTTCGTTCATGCGTTCAATTCGTTTCTCGACAAATAACTGAGCGGTTAAAGTGGTTTCTCTACCAGCTCATGATTTATTTATTTTAAGTTTTTAAGGCTTTAGTTTACTTTGATGATTCTTTTTTTTTAATGTACAGGGTGATTCACTATATTTTGACCCCCCCTTTAACTTTTTTGTTTTAAGAGTTATAAAAAATGTGAAATACAAAAGTTGCACGATTTTTTATGAAGTTTTCGAAAATGATAGTAGAAAAACAAATGAAGTTCAAACAAAATGGCCGCGGATGTTAACTTTGTTAATTTAAATGGAACACCCTGTATATTTTTACATATTTGGATAGAACGTTCCTTGTCGAGCATAGTCATATAGGGTTTGTTGGGTCCATCTCTAATAATAGGCGAGATAATATTAAAAAACGAAATGATGTTTTTTTATTAAGAAAATAAGACATCTTGTAATTGTTAGACCTCTTTCAGGCATTTCTGCCTTTTTTCCAATTACGTAAGGATTTAGATTTAGTTGTAATATATTTTGACATATCGGACATTGATATAGTCCAAAATGCGTATAGGTATTTTAAGTAAATCTCACTAATTAGACCGTGTGAGGCCAATTACTCATGGACAATCTTATATATGGTAGGTCGTGACAGTGACAGGTAGTAATGTCATGATAACATTGTTATTGTTTGACAGTTTGTATTAGTATTTAATTAAAATGGGTTACACAGAAGTAGAAAATTGAAATATTATTAGGAATTAAAATAAACTATGGAGAATATCTTAACTACTCTATCTTAATTCCTATAATATTTAAATTTTCTACTTCTGTGTAACGCATTTTAAATAAATAATAAAACAGACTGTCAAACAATAACAATGTTGTCATAATATTACCTGTCACTGTCACGGCCTACCATATAACATTGTCCTTGAGTAAATAAGCCCCTCACGTATTAATTAGTGCGATTTAGTTAAAATACTTATACCTATTTTGGACTATATCAATGTTCGATATGTCAAAATATATTGCAAATAAATCTAAATCCTTACGTAATTGGAAAAAAGGCAGAAATGCCCGAGAAACGTCCAACAATAATTACAAAATATTTTATTTTCTTAATAAAAAACGTTCTTTCGTTTTTGAATATTATCTCGCTTATTGTTAGAGATGGACCCAACAAACCATATATGACTGTGCTCGACAGGAAACGTTCTATCCAAATGTGTAAAAATATACAGGGTTCCATTTAAATTAATAAAGTTAACATCCGCGGCCATTTTGTTTGAACTTCATTTGTTTTTCTACTATCATATTCGAAAATTTCATAAAAAATCATGCAACTTTTGTAGTTCACATTTTTTATAACTCTTAAAACAAAAAAGTTAAAGGGGGTCAAAATATAGTGAATCACCCTGTACCTAGTTATAAGTCTGTGTAGAAATTTTATTATAAACAGATACCTAATGTTGAAGTGATGAATTAATAGGAAGAACGCTTCTGTATCTTTAAATTAAAGCTTGTTTTTTTTAAGATTTCTTCGTTAAATTCCTTATTTACTATTTATTTAATTAAAAGACTGCATGGTTAATGATTATTAATAATTATTATTGGAAGAAAACTACGATTCAAAAACATTGAATTAAACATAAGTATATTGAAAGTGTTTAATAAAAAAACAAGTTAAAGGTTTTTAAGAAGAAACTCAAAGTTTAATTTAGTTTTGTTGGTAGAAGTAGAAACATAAGTAATTAATAAAAATACTGAATAAATAATAAATGTTGATGATGATTGTTAAGTATAATAGCATGTTTATATTTCGCATTGCAATACCAAAATTATGACTTTTTTAAGTTTTAGAAATTTCTCGAGAATTCGAGAATTCCCGGAAATTCCTAGTCGAGAATTCTCGAGTCCCGAGAAAAAAATAGTCCGAGAAATCAGAAACCCTAACTATTACAAACAAAAATAATTCTTTGGCAAAGTATTTTAAATATTAAATATATTGAAAATATTCATTAACAGTATTTAAAGTATTTTTGTAAAATATTTAATCTAAAACTCTTGAGATGTGACTAAAAAATATATATTGTATGTGCAAGGTAAGCACGTATTTCAAGATCATCAAAAAATTAAAAAAAACTAGACATAAATCTGAAAAAAATCATTTTCATCTGGATTACTGAGAACAACAATATTTAATTCACTCATAATTTTTATTAGTTTTTCTTAGAATGGACCACTAATGATAAAAGAAATCAATTTTAAATTTTGATGATTGACTACTGACTTGACTAGTGATGATATTGACCTAAAAGGTAGTAGCAGAATAACAATAACACAACGCACGTTACAGAATGCAGACTAGAATTCGCTAAACCCAGGCGTACAGGTGCGTAATTTTTTTTTAGCACCTGTTGTATAGTTGTTACGATGTCAATTGGAACCTGTAAATCTTAAAGCACATGACCGTATGAACTTCTCCTGAAATTTCTTATGCTTTGACCATGATGTGTCTCGTAATTTATACTCGAATGGCAATTCGGCGAGTCCGGTATTGGTAAACTAGTCCGCCTGATGTAGAATTGACGGCGGCGCACTGGTCATCAAAGCAAACCTGTACTGGTCCACTGGGTCGTAAATAGTTTTTTTGTATGGTACACGGGTTCACTTAGCTTTGCCAGTGCCGTGCAGAGCATTGCTTGGCGGGGTATGTTGTTGGTATAATACGTATTATTATTTATTAGTTGATATTATTTTTTGTTCATATCGTAACCAGTAATAGTTATTAAAATGAATGTTATATGTAATTATCTAGTAATTTAGCGTGGCTCTCTGGAGACTCTTTGAAGCGGAGGATAACGAAATAACTCGGAAAAATCCCCAAATAGTGGAACCGGTTTTTGTCGGAAGTATCGAAACAAACTCAGAGTTTAAAAACAAAGATTTACACGTAAAAAGTCAACGTATTATATTAAATATATATGAATGTAAGAGAATTGAAAATAGTGAACAATGTGATAAAAAAGTTTGGAAACGGATTAACGAATTAACTAAGATATAAATATAGAAGAGACAGAAAAAGGCCAATTTATCGCCTAATTAAAGGATTGATACGTACAAAGAGGAAACGGAAAAATGCAAAATTAAAGAAAATTGACAATTTTACCAGATGTAATACGGCGCACAATTTATAATATGTATAGAGAAAATAAAGTTCCTACTTTAAACATGATTCGAGATAAATTAACCGATTATCCTGATTATAATAATTATAAATCTTTAGATATTTTACGACATGCTTTATTACAATGCGATTTTAAACATAAAAAACTTGACAATCGTATGGTAATTATATGGTAATATAACTCGGAATATAGTATATCTAGACGAGACAGGCCTAAATTTTTCTGGACGTCTATGGATTCCGTAGAATTTATGAGTTAAATGTTTTTATGCGGTTCCAATTGATATCGTAACAGGAAAAATATTTATTTTTGGTAAGTATTTTAAATACTTTGGGTAATTTAAATACTCAAAAGTATTTAAATTACTCTTAGAAGATTTTAAATACTTTTTTAAAATACAAAATACTTTATTAAGGTATTTGAAATACAAAGTATTTTTGGGGTTATAACAAAAGTATTTTAATTACAAAATACAAAATACTATTTTATATTTAAAATACTATTTGGTGTTTTTTCCGTCAAAATTCTCCCAGCTCTGCCATCTCCTAACTAAAGCTCCTATATCTTGTCGAACAAGATGTAACACCTCTTCAATTCGTGCCCATAGTTCATAGCGAATTTGTACTGATGTAGCATAAACTTTGCTTTTCGTGAATTCCCAAAAATAAAATCTAAAATATTCAGGTCTGGTAACCTAGTAGGCCAATTTACCACTGCATCTTCTCACGTCTAATTCATAGCCCAACAAACTGATTATTAGGGAAAACGGGTACATTATAAAAAAATAATCAAAAACGTTATAATGGCATGACGGTACGTGTAAGTTAATCCTGGTCGGAGCATTAGTCCGCAGGGTAGTTGTTCCCTGCAATAGTAGTAATTACAATACTTATACGTAATATAAAAACTAACGAATACAGGATGTTCTACAAGCTCTATGACAGACTTTGACAGATGGGAGCTGGGTTAATTTCAAACATTTTTTTCTTATATGAACATTAGGGTGGCCTAAAAATACGAATATTTTTTTGTGTCTCTTGTGAAAAGATGTTAGTTTATCATGTTTTAAGAGTCCCCTTAAAAAATCAGCTCACATTTTAGGTACACTACTTTGAAAGTTAAAATATCGATTTGAAATTTTCAGAATCGAAATTTTTTTCAACCTAGAAAATGATAAAATAACGAGAAAAAGAATTTTTTTAAATCTTGAACGACGTCTAAAAAAAATTTTTTTGATCTGATTTTTTGAGGGGGCTCTTAATACATGATAAACTAACATATTTTCACAAGAGACACGAAAACAATATTTGTCGTTTTTGTTTAGAAGTTACAAGCATTTAAAAAAATATCATTTAACATTTCAATCAAAGTGGTCTGATAAATAAAAATGATGGTTGCCGTAACAATAATTATTATTCGTGTTTAGAGTCTAAACATTAGGTAACCTTTATTAATCTAATTAACAGATCTTAAGACTATAAAAATTGTTCAAAGTGTCCATCCTCAGCTGGAAAGCAAGCCTCACATCGGCGGATGAGATTTGGATCATTTCTTATCTAGTTCGTTGCATCATGGATTTTTTCAAGTAACTGCTGACGGGTAGTGATTTCAACAGGGTAGACAAGCCGCTTCATATGTCCCCATAAATGAAAGTCCAAAGGATTTAGATCTGGAGAACGCGGTGGCCATGCTATTGGACCTCGTCGATCTATCCATTTATTCAGCAAATGATCATTTCATCAAGCAGTTGCTTGTCTCCCTCTATGTGGTGGTGCACCATCGTGCTGATACCGCATATTTTGAACAATACGTCATCACCATCAATGAAATCAAGATGGTTGTTTTCCAAGAAAGTGACACAAATAATAATTTTTATTTATTAGGCTACTTTGATTGAAATATGAATATATATTTTTCAAAATGCTTGTAACTAAACAAAAACGAATCGAACCTATAGGTTCATATAACAAAAAAAATGTTTGAAATTATCCCAGCTACTATCTGTCAAAGCTTGTCATAGAGCTTGTTGAACACCCTGTAGGTATATGAAGAAATACTCATATTCACTTTAAGCGTTTCTGAATACAAGTTATTCCAATATTGAGGCCGTTCTACGAGATTTAAAAACCTGCTAAAAGAATCGCGTTTAACGCGTTACCACTGCTTTGAACGTGTCGAACGTCTCAGTTTTTTTCACCGCACACCCCTCAGGGACAACCCCCCGACCTCCACGTCAGCAACTCCGACTTACCAGGGCACCAGAGCACCAGACGTGACATCCGCTATCGAACACCCGGCCCTCCGAGAAAAAACCATCCCGCCTCCCCCGAGCGGCACGATCCGCCGCCGCCACCGACATATCTCGCGAAGTTTGGGGCGGCGAGGGGGAGCGCCGGCATCGGGCAACCCTTTCTAAATAGTTTCGGCTGTATCATTTGATGTAATTAGAAAATCTGGCCACCGCAGAGCCCGGATTGTTCCGGCCGGGGCGCCGGAGGCATGCGAGGGCGCATACCAACTTAATACACCGTGCACGGCTGTCTACGGATTTGATTACGGGTGCGGGCGGGCCAGCGGGGGCGGGGAGGAGGTGTAATCGCGCGGGGGCGCGGTTGCCGCAACCACGTGGCCGGTCGGGTTTTATTTAGCGTGCGCGAATTTATTCGGGGTTTCGTAATTTCGGCGAAATAGTTTTTGGGTAGGTGGAATGTTTTCATTTGGAGCGGGACTCGCCCATATTGTATCCTAAAGAAATTCGAAATTCTCCATACTGTGTAACAATGTGAACACACTTTGGAAATTGTTCAGATTTTATGTATGTGAAGTTTGAATAAGCACCTGAAGATTAAGAAGCATTTTAGTCCTATAATATAATTTTAGTTCTATAAAATAATTTAAGTCCTATAATATAATTTTAGTCCTATAATATAATTTTAGACTTATAATATAATTTTAGTCCTATAATATAATTTTAGTCCTATAATATAATTTTCGTTCTATAATATAATTTTAGTCCTAGGCAAAGTTTAAACAATTCAAGATAAAAATGCATTTTAGTTCTACGATATAAACACTACCTTTGCACTCTGTCGCCTAAAATAAATCATTAATCATTATCAATTAAAGTAGATTACTCGCAAAGTACTAAGGAACTAAAGTGCATCTTTTAATCCCAAAAAGTGAAATATAAAAAAGCACTCAATTTAGTCCTATGGTACAAAGATGTGTTTGCACTTTGTATTTTAATGCTAATGAACTAAAGTGTAACTTTTAATCTTCAGGCACATTCGAGAATAAAAAGGCAGTTTAGTTCTACAATAGAAACGCTGTTTCTGCACTCTGTAGACTGAAATAACTAAAATTAATTATTGACTAAGTTACTAAAGTGTATATTTTAATGTCTATAGTTAAGTTTAAACAATACAAGATAAAAATGCACTTTAGTTGTACGGTATAAACACTATCTTTACACTCTGACGCTTGAAATAAATCATTAATTATGAATAAAAGGAATACTACGGAACTAAAGTGCATATTTTAATCCTAGGGTCCTCCTATAAAAAATCTTTGGAAAAATAGTTATTTGAAAAATAAAAAAGCATTCAGTTTAGTCCTATGGTATGAAGATGTGCATTTTCTCGTCTGTAATAATAGTAGTTCAAATTAATTATTATATTTTAGTACCAACAGACTAAAGTGCGACATTTAATAGCAAAGAAACATTCGGGAATTGAATGGCACTTTAGTCCTACAATAGAAACGCTGTTTTTGCACTCTCTTGTCTGAAATAGCTAAAATTAGTTATTTACAAAACTAAACTACTAAAGTGAATCTTTATTGTGAACTACGGATATATTGCGTGTATAATATCAAAGGACTAAAGTGCATCTTTTAATCCTGAAGGCGAAGTTTGAATAATCTGCCGAAAGATTAATAAACACTTTATTCCTATTGCATAAAACTGTTTTTGTACTCTGTGGTCTGAGGTGACTAAAATTAATTATTGTATTATAATACCAAAGGACAAAAATGCATTTTTTTTTCGCAAAGGTGAAGGTTAAACAAACATCCGAGGATTAAAAGACCCGTTAGTCCTATGATATAAATGTTAATTCTGCACTGTGTAGTCAATTAAAAGCATATTACTCGTATAATACCAAGATACTAAAGTGTATATTATAATCTCTAAGGCGAAGTTTAAATAATCTCCCAAAAGATTAAAAAGCACTTTAACGCCATTGTATAATGCTGTTTTTGTAATCTGCAACGTGAAATAATTAAAATTAATTGTTATATTCGAGATAACATTCGAGAATTGAGAGGCACTTTAGTCCTCCAACAGAAACGCTGTTTTTGCATTCTGTAGCCTGAAATATCTAAAATTAGTTATTGACTAAACTAAGTTACTAAAGTGTATCTTTTAATGCCGGAAGCTAAGTTAAAATAAAAAGTCACTTTAATCTACACTATATAAAAGCTATTTTTGCACTCTGTATCCTAAAATAGAGTATATTTCGCGTATAATATCGAAGGACTAAAGTGCATCTGTTAATTCTGAATGCGAAGTTTGAATAATCTACCGGCAGATTAAAGAACACTTTAGTCCTAGTATAATGCTATTTTTAAATACATTTTTAGTCCCGAAGTTGAAGCAAATTAAAATTAAATATTATATTACAATGTCAAAATACTAAAGTGTATCTTTCCAAGGGCAATATTTGAAAAACATCTAATTTAAAGTCACTAAAGTCCTACGATATAAACGCTATTTTGCACTGCCTGAAGTAAATAAAATCAATTATTATTTAAGTAACACTAACTAACGACTAAAATGCATCTTTTAATCCCGAAGGCGATGTTTAAACAAACTTATGAAGATTGAAAGACACTTTAGTTCTACGACATAAACGTTGCTTTTGCGCTCTGTGTCATGAAATAACTAAAGTTAATTTATAGTGCTCGTATATTATATACCTATACTAAGGGACTAAAGTGCATATTTTAAACCAGAAGATTTTCTAAAATTGTGCCAGTTTTTTTTCAATAAAAAAACAAGTGTGATATAAAAAAAATTGTAAATATCTACCTACTTCTAAAATGTATATCCCAAAGAAAGATTTTTTAAAGTTAGAATTGTTTGACTAAAAAATGGCTTGTTCTGAAAACATCTTCGGACTCTTCTTCAGATTATGCATCCTTTATACATTACACTCTACGCAAGTCATTTTCCTTTATCAAGCAAACCCGTAAATAAATACGAGCTCTCGAGGTATCTTACGACACTATTTTTTACAAGGAAGTGCTTAAACTCGCAATTTTCCGGCGATATACGAATTTCAAGGCGATGGAAATGTACATTTAAGCATAAAAATGGTGGAAATATTCCCCCGGAGGCTAGGCGGGAAAATATGGCACATATAGAGGATTATGTAGGTACGCTTATACAGTGGCAGAGCAGAAAATTGCGGATTAGATACACATCTATGATTACCAAGCACTCATAGTATGGATACTGCCGGTAGAGATGAATGTACCTAAAAATAAATTTATTTCTCATTCAAAGGTTGTAACACCAATGTTGCCTTATTTCCCACGACAATTTGTATTATTTCAACATAATTATACAGAATACTTTTGCGTTGTAAATATTACAAACAAATCGGGAACTTACACTTTAAAATAATTTGACAATAATTTTAATTGTAATTCTTTTTTTAGTGTGTAACTTTACATCTAAGGATTTTGCGAAAAATATTGTACGCTAAATAATTAAAATTTGCACGTTCTTCTGCCAACTACTTGCAAACTCACGAGTTGTAAAGGGAACCCTCCTGCGCCGCTGGCTAATGCCATTTTGATTACGCTATCTAGCAGGCTGCCGTGTATTTGTTTATGTTTGTCTCCTTGAGACGTCGTCCTTTGTATGGGGCGTACGTGATTTCTAGGCAGGCAATTGAATTACTGAAAATTGTCTCGGCTCCGTCTATTGATATTCAACGCGTGCAGTCCTGATTTGCTTTTTAATGGAAAAAAAGACGACTGAATGAAGTGATTGAGGTCGTAGATACAGAGTTCAAACACACGTGGGCAGAGGAGTATGAGAGTTATTGGAATTTTTGGTACCACTCAAGATCTACAGTAAACGCAATGTGTAAATTTTATATTTCTTGCAAACACAATTGCAAATGTGTAAAATTTATAAGTAATTTATAACTTTTATTAATGAATGCTACGAATACAGTAAAATTACAGCAATACAATGAGTTATTGTTGCTAGTATTACATGTTGTAAAATTACAGTAAAAATATACTGTGAATTGTAGAAATTGTTGCAAAGTTATTTTCAGTATTAATGGAAAGTCACATTGTAACAGATTATATAAAAACTTTGCAAATTCGCTAAAAAGTCACCCAAAAAGAGTGTACCTTTGTACAATTGTTTGTAAAACTAGAGGTACAGTTACAAAGGAACCATTGCAGTGGTAAAATCATTCAGTCGTCAGTGTAAAATTACAAGAAAAAACATTGAAATCGCAAAAAATGTAAATTTACGTGAATATATGTAATCCAATTTACATTTAAAATGATACATGACATTTAAAATTTACATTTACATTTACACTTACATTTACAATTGCATTTACATTACATTTACATTTAAAAATGATAAATGGCAGTGTTACCCTTTATAAAATTGCAGTAAAAATATACTGTGAATTGTAGAAATATGTTGCCAAGTTATTTTCAGTATTAATGGAATGTCACATTGTAACAGATTATAAAAACTTTGCAAATTTGCTAAAAAGTCACCCAGAAAAAATGTAGTTTTGTAAAATTACAATTGTCTGTAAAACTTGAGGTACAGTTACAAAGGAACCATTGCAGTGGTAAAATCATTCAGTCTCAGTCGTCGGTGTAAAATTACAAAAATACATTGCATACTCGCAAGAAATGTAAATTTACAATTTAATGAAAACTATTTTAATGTGATCATATTTATTATGTAAAATAAAAGTAAACCTACTATATATTCGTTAAAACATTGTTCACAGCTCGTCTATAAAAAATTTCTTCAATATTTAAATGTGCCTATCCATAAATAAATCAGTGAAATGTTTATCGAGAAACTTGTTACTTTAAAAACTACACGAATTTATGATAGTGGTACTCTTTTCCTTTTCCTTGAACTATGAACATTTGAGAGAGGCGCACATTTCAGTGAACGATTCCCCAGGTATTGTAATATAGGGGGAAAACCGTAAGTTATTTTTAATAAAAGCAAAATAAATACACCCATTCAACAGCGGTGTTTCTCTAGCATCTATTATGTGGGTGTATTAATACCTAAAACAGGGCCGAATGTTATGAAAACAAAAGGTGTATATTTCTGCTGTGTTCAGGAGCGTAAGTTCGGTAAATTCATAATTCATATATTACAAGTGCAAGTATTCCGACTTTGTAAATTTACACACAAGAATTTATGTTATTTCAGCAAATAAAGCCCCTGTTTGGTATTTGTTTTACGGAATAAAATAGTCTGACTTGAAAGAGAGTCGTTGTTGTGTGTATCATCTAGTCTGGGAAATGTATGCTAGCTATTGTATTGTCTTTATTTCCTGCCATTTTCTGTAGGTGATACAAGAATAAACCATGTATAATGAAAATCATAGTTTGGAGCAGGAAATATTTCTAGGTAAAATTTTTTTATAAACTAAAAATGAAAAGAATTTAATAATAATACTTTTATAGCCAATGAAATGACAAAAATATGAATTGCTTTCTTTTGCATTATTTAAAAGTGGAGTACATACCACATTTCGATAAAAGATATCTGTAATAGTTATTTACACCATAAAGGAGGTAAGTATTATTTACCAGTCGAGGAAGAAATTTCACGCTTTTTTATGCGCTATCAAGCAGGTAGACGTTACAAAAAGTCGTCAAAAATACCCTTTCTATGATTCCTAATAAGATTGCACAGTTTTTGAAACCAGAACATCCTGAAACATATACAGGCCATTCATTCCTAAGAACATCGGCAACGTTACTGGCTAATACAGGAGTAGATGTATTAGCAATCAAGAGACATGGTGGGTGGAAATCAGTCACAATTGCAGAAAGTTATGTTGCTGACAGTTTAAGTAACAAAAATGAAATAGCCAACAGGATTCTTTACAGTGACATTTCAACTCCAGGTTCTAGTAGTACGTCGCATCATGCTGTGTTCATGGATCAGTCAGATAATATTGAGCCTCCGGTGACTGAAATAGAGCGCTCAAATCATTTTAAGAAAAATGTGACAATTAGTAAACGCGAGGGGAATAATTATCCAGAATTTATAAATGTTACTAAATGTAATAACTGTACAATTACTATAAATATTCATTCGTAATAATTAATAAAATGTAATGTTCATCAAAAATTTCTATTTATTTGTTCATAAAATATGCATTTATAAGTAGAAATCGCTTTTTTCCTTAGGGAGGTAAGTTACCTCACTTACTCCCCCATTGTCCATAGCAACTTCCACTTCTACGGTAAAATCAGAACTCAGAGACACCACATTAAATTAAAATAAATAGTATCAATAAAACTAAGTGAGGTTATGTAGGTTTCTACAAGGCAAAGTATGGAATAAATTATCAATAAGACAAAGAAGAGGTCGAGCTAATAATAAAGACCTACCTGGGAGCACAAGAGCAACGGGGAAGACGATGACTTGAACAAAAATAAATCCAAAAGAAAACCAGCCAAGGGTAAAATAAGATATGTCAAAATTTTATCATAACAGAAGTTAGGCAACACACAACAAATTAGACAAGAAAGGTGTAGTTCATATGGAAGAGGAAACAGATATAGGTTGGCTCAAACAACGTCAGAAAAAGAAACAAGTAGACGGCAGCTCAAGGAAAATTACAAGAGGACGAACTACGGAGTGCCCGTATAACCAGAAAGAAAACGCATTCAGAAGAACTTAATCAAAATAACTAGATTAGGAAAAATAATTATAGTTTCTGTAACAAAAACTTAAGCAAATTCAAGTGGAAATCAACATCAGCAAACGAATTAGTTTATCTGCAGGAATAGAACTTGTTTCTGAGACGCAGGTAGTTTTGAAACGACTCAAAATAAGAGACTCAAACCAAGAAATATATGTTCTTTCTTCACATAAATTACAATATATAAAATATTAGCGCCAGTCAAACTAAAAAACCATTTGAACATATAAACAATCGTTATAATATATACTAAACATTTTTCCTCCACATAACATTTTTGGCGCCCAACGTGAAGCCAGCCAAAAACAAAAAGTTATAATTGAAAGTAGAACGAAATTCTAACCGTTACAATAAATAGGTACATCCTACTATCCTTTTCCTTCGCTAGTCCTTTCGGTGGGATATTCCATTTACGGTTATTCCAGCACCACGTCGGCAGGCCGCAAAAAAGACTAGCGGCCCGAATCGCTGGTCGATTATTTTTTCCGCGCCCGCGGCCCTTAAAAGTCCATTAGCCAGAGTCCATTAGCATTAGGCTATTAAGTGTTTAAATAAACTTTCCCAAAGATTGTTTTCCGCGCCGCTATCAGAATGTATAACATCGCACGGGGCTTAAATCAAAAAACCATTAATGTTTCAGCAGAAACTGAAAGATATAATCTGGAGTCCCGCGGGACGGGCTGGAGGAGGATGCCGAGCAGCGCGTCGAGGAGCCCGCGGGACGCGGCGGGGCGCGGGGGCATTTAATCTCTGCCGGATGTACTCCGTAATTCGTATATGGGCTAGGTTTTATGTTTTCCTTTTCGGGGCGATCCATTGAATCATAACCGTTGGGATTTGCGAGGAGGTTGCGCCGCTAAGCTTCGGTAATTAGATAATTCTGACGTTTTCTTGAAGCGCCCCGATACGGTATTTATGTTCTTTAAACGATTGTTCTCGTTAACCGAACTTATCAGCGATCATCGAATGAAAAACGACCTCTTCTACTATTGCGAGTAAAATACAGCGCCTTCATGAATGATTACAAGCCACGTGTCTGCCGTGCCGTGCTTAGGCAACCACCATAGCAGCTACCGGAATACAACAACCAGTAGTGGCATGGATGTTGTGACGTATATTGCGAGAAGGATATAGTCTTTCCGATCTCAATTGAAGAACCATGAGGTTGGCAGTACAACCAGGTTCGGTCGCTGACGCAGCAACTCGGCATTGAAATATTTGAAGAACTTGTTCCCATATTTATTTAGCCATATTTTTATTCAGGTCTAGTCGAACTAAACGTGGAAGTAGTAGAAATGTATACGCCCAGTTGAAGAATGCGACTGCGGGCAAACGGCGTATAGCACAGCCGCACTGGGCGACTAGGCAATAAATCTCAGTTATTGACAAGTGGTTGATAAATTGCCTAGCAGTGCAGTGCAGCAATGCGGAATTTGATGCCATGCAGGTAATTTTTATTTATTATAAGCACTTTAATGAATCATTCATGTTACTATGGGTGCTTCGAGTTCATCCAAAGAAAAACGCAACGTGTAACAATATAACTTTATTGAACGCTTCTTTACAGGACAGCACGACCGATCGGGAACAAGACGTAACACATACTAATAATGTCGTTTCTTTGCCTGATCTAAGATAAATTTGCCCTCTCGGTCGTGTACCTACTTCTAACCCTGGTAAAACCCCACATCTGGATACTGTCTAATAAACAAGTTAGGTACCTAAAGCTCTATAATTAATGATGTACTTATTCCTAATCTCATTTACTCTAAATACAGCTTAATATAATGTGATATTAATTATAAGAACAAATTTATTTGCTAATTAAATATAATTATGTAATTGTAACATGCCGCCACATTACAATAATTGCGAAAGGGAGAAATAAGACCATCAATATAATAAAATTGTTTGAGGGCATAAATGATTAAAATATGTTATTAGCCGAATGAACATATAATATAAATTTTCTACGCATTATATACAAATTATTATAATTTTTTGCCTTTAGCAGAAAACTTTTTTAGGGACGTCTATGAAACTCATTAAATTTTATTGCTAGGCGTTTTTATACATGTTCAGCTGACTTCGGAAAGACTATATCAACTCGATATTTATTTTTTTCGAGTTATTTTGAAAAGACTACAACTAGATGATTGGTAATCTGATTTTACGAAATAGATCAACTTTTAAATGAACCTATCTATTGATTTTGCTATCATTAAGCACGTTGTCCAATACAAAAGTGTAATTCAATTTAATACTAATTTTATTTACATTGGTAAACCGAGTCCGGTTCTGTTAACAGCCGCATATCCCCGAAATCTGCTACCATTGTTTCTTGGAGGGGAAGAGGACAGGGGGGAAGCAATACAATGTTACCAAATTAACGCATCTGTGACATTTTTACGAAAGTTCTGGTTAAGAGCGTATTTTCTGTGCAATAAGAGTGCACTTACGGCAAAAATGTTATACGCAAGTTAATGAATATAGTAAAATCCGGCCTTTCAGTAAAAGCACAGTATACCCTTTTTCTTTCACGGGAAATAACGTATTCATGTTACAACTTATATAAAGTTATATTTTATTAACAGGTACAGCACTCTTGTAACTTTTTTATTGTCGGTTTTTCGAGAAAAAGTTATTGATAAAAAGTATTGCTTATCTTGGGAAGCCATTGGCAGTAATCAAATATGTAATGAAACACACACGGCATCCAAGATATTGCATTTTCACGCAAAATTAACAATAAAAAAGTTTACAAGAGTGCGGTATCCCATCCGGGGACACACTGTATAACAAAATCTTTTTTATAGTAGGATCGTATTCGATGCAAAGTGGATCAAAAAATTGTCGGTCTTTTATCAAAGGAAAATCGTGTCATCATTTTTAGAACGCGTAAGATGAAACTCATTAAATTTTATTGCCAGGCGTTTTTATACATGTTCCACTGACTTCGGAAAGACTATACATATGTGGAATTTAAGAAACAAATTGGATTTATAATAAATTACATTTAAAATAAATAGTGTATGAGAATAAAGGAATTTTGTAGGAACAAGGGTGTCAGACGTGAACTAATTCCTTCATCTTTTCATAATGCATAAAGAAAATATTCAATTTCTAAACCCCTTAAAACCGTACTGCACTGGATCCCTTGACAGGCAATGATTTATTACTTTGCATCCTACTATAGTTTTCTTTTTGATTGCATCACCTCTCGAGCTGTTTCTCAACACTACACCATTTTTTTCATATGTTCGTTGACGATATTCTTCATATGAAGTACGATGACATAATTCATATTTTTGTACATACATAAAATTTATGGTTTTATTCTCAAACAGTTACAATTAAATGGGGTCTATTAGGACATTAAGGAGTTGACTTTTTAACACGCACCAGTGAAAACACGCTAAAATAATTATAAACCGACAATAAACATAACCCTGAGTCATCCATAACCCTGGTTTTCTCCTCATAAACTGGACGAATAAAAATGAAATTAAAATTTAAGTACGGAGAAGAGGTATAATCGTAGTAACGCAGCAATAATACAATTTTATTCAAAAATTATTTTCAGTCTATAATTATTTCAAAGTTTAGTAATTATTTCTTATTTCTGAATCATCTTAGATATATCCAAAATGGCAAACAACGAAATCGCAACATTTTGTTTAAATAAATATTCGGAAAGCGTGATAATAAAATCAGGGAACGGGAGAACGTTTTCAAAGGCCGTCTCTGCGACGTCCCATAACAGCAAATCAAGCCACTCTGTCGTAAGAGTTATTTTGACAAAAGACTGACTGAGATCCCGCACTCCCTGACCTTATAAAATATTCCGCAGCCGAAAAAGCTGACATATAATAAATCCATAAGCTACATTATAAAAAGATAACGATCTCTCCAGTGATTTTTTTCTTTTCCGTTATGTATCATGGATGAGTTTTACTCATTCCTTTGTCCCTTCGGGTTGACGGATAAGTTACAGCTTTTCCACTAACAAGCGAATAGCGTGGTTCGGGCTGACACGATAATAAGATGTATCCAAGGGTGTCTGATTAAAAAGCATTAAGTACAGGATGTTTTGTTTTTATTTATTTATTTATTTATTTGCTCAACCCTCATAGGAGGTCACACTTGAGGTGGGCCACCTTAAAGGTCACACTAGTGCGAATTGGGATTTTGCCAACTTTGAACCTTTATTTCCTTTAATTGTTAACGAAAACAGCATATTTATATCAAGACTCCTTGGCTCCTTTTTTCTAAATTGGTTTATTTTGCACTCTTTTATTAATTAAATATAATTTAAACATTATTATCCGTAAATATTGACAAATACATGTTACAATTAAATATTAATAAAAAATATGTTTGAAAAATTATTAACAATAACTAAATAAACAATGTTCTAGTCTATTCGACACTTAAAATAGGTGAAAAAATCGAAAATTTGCATTTCAATTCAATTTATTTCTAGATTATATGATATAAATTCGGCCACATTTTTGTCCACACCAAAGTCACAATAGTGCAAATTCGCACCAATCGGACTTTTCGAACTCTCTAGTTTGGCCGACAATAACAGATTGAGGCCAGCTGTGGTACGGCTCGATTGTTAGGGCTGTAGAAGAAATTATTGTGGTGAGGGAACCCTCGGCAGCCGCTACCTGAGAAATCCCAGCTGTCAAAAAAAAAACGGCGGTGCGAATTCGCACTAGTGTGATCAACTTTCCCACGAGAACGAGTTCCAGTTACATGACATTTATTAAAATATATATTTAAAATGAGAGGCATAATAAACAATTCAGTCATACAACAAAATGTAGGGCAACAAACAGAAATAACATCAATAATTGTAATAAAACACATTATAATTAAAGAAAACTAGTAGCTAAAATACTGTCTGACAAATATCTAAAGAAAAAAAAATAGTAAAATATGTAATTTAAAAAACATGAGACTGAGACAAATAATATTTTTAATTTGTAAACATATCTACTAACACTATGTGTAAAATTTTAATCACATCGAACATATTCGATCAAATTATGGATGAAATATAACTACATTGAATGTATATTCTCGTCCTACAAAACGTGACAGCTCGTTAGTTTTCAAAATATCGTCAAAAATCTAAAATTTGTTTTCAAATTTGAAATCTGTAGATCGAAAAGGAGCATTCGAGTGAGACATGTCTGATTCTGACCTTAGGAACGTCCCTTTAGTTCGTGCACCATTCTCAATGAAACATCTCGTATATTGGCCATTTTACACAGTCAAAGAAAGGGGGACCTCCCCCCTCCTTCCTAGTCAGGATCAAGGTCAATTAGAGGTCAGACTGAGAAAAAATGCATTAAATATTAGATTTAAAAACAAGTTCACGATGCCCCATCACAGAACTGTTTTTTTTTTTCAGAAGATATTTTACATACAACGCTATTACATTTTATAACTTTTATAAGGTCATTTGAAGGTTAACTTATGGAATAAACCCTGGAATCAATTACCGTTCTTATAGTCGTTGAGTTCCAAGGTTGATTTGAGAAAAAGGACTTCTGGTTGGGTCAGTGAGAGACGATTTCAGACTCCTCTGTTTTCGACTGAAGCTAAAATTGTTGATACTAGAAATAGGTTTTTAAAGTCATTCGAGTTTAAACAGAGCTACGCAAGGTTTAGGCAGAGTAATATTTTTTTATTCGTAGAAAATACAGATAAAAAGTAAATCAATATTAAAAGCTATACGAATAAACAATACTTGATAAGTTTACACTTGTTTCAAGAACATAAAGTAAAATATGAACATATATCACAAAATACCTATCACAGAAAAACATCAAACATGTATATAATAAAACAAAAACAGGAAAAAAATAAATACATAATTATACAGAGAGAAGAAAAGTATGTACGTATATATTTACGGAATCAGTCAATTTGGATTAATTGTATTAATAAAATATTTACTTATTGTTCCCCAGGAGTTTCTAATATGTACATTTTAACTTTCCTCTTGAATGCATACATTGATAGATTGCCTACTTTCAAAGAATCAGGTACAGTGTTATATAGTTTAGGTGCTAAATATAGTAGTGATCTTTGGCCCAAATTTTTTTGCATAAAGGGAGATAAGAACTTTTGTTTTCTTCTAGTTTCATAATTATGAGACATTTCATGCTTATTATTAGTATAATGATACCTACAAACACAGTTGTAGTAATAAAGTTGTCTTACATCGAAGACTTTAGCTTCAAGGTACAACTCATTACTAGGGTAAATTCATCTTTAAAAATCTTTTTTGTATAATTGTGAGAGGTTCAATGTGACTACTAACCGCTGAACCCCAAGATAGTACAGCGTAATTTATATGACTCTGTATTAAAGCATGATAGACCATTTTTAGATATTGTCTAGACAAACAGTGGTACTTAAAGGTATATAAAATGGACTGAAGCTTCTTTATAACATAATTTATATGTATATCCCATCTCAAATGACAATCTATAAAAACACGTAAATATTTTGTTTTTATTGCAGGTAAGATTCTAATATGCGTGTATATTGAAATGAGCGTGTATATGGTAAAATTGTTATGGGGTAGAGTGGGTTAGTATTACAGAATAAAGAGTTTTATGGAGGAATGTGGGGGGATTCGAGGTAATATGGGTTGGTATGAGAAACTATGAGTTTATATAGGTTAAAATGGTCAGGTCAGTCTTTAGTTTTCAACAAGATTTGGTGAAATACAGGGAGGTCTAAAATCGCCCCTCACTAATCTTATCAGAAAACGTTTTTTTTTGTCAAATCAACCTTGGAATGATCTTAAACCTGATTTGATACATATTAACGGACCTTGGATTCAAGCTCAGAGACTTCAAACACGTTAATCGACTTCTCGGTTTTTTTCTTGGTATGACATTTAAATGACCTTGAAATAGCCCTCAAATGACGGTTAGATTTAATTGCTTGTTTTTTTTTCAATTTGACCTTGAAATGACCTTGCGCCGATCTTTAAATGACCTTATACAGACAAATTAACCTCGGATTCTAACCCAACGACACCAAAATCCTGTATAACGTGGTTGGACTTGATTGCTCGGCTTTTTCTCAGTTTGACCTTGAAACAACCTTAAAATGACCTGACTTCTCAATCAAAAGTATATTGTAATTACTCAATAAATTTAGTTAATAAATATTTTCAAAACCGGTTACAATTAGTGCTGGCAACTGAAATCGGTTTTTTGGATAGTCGGTTAACCGGTTTCGGATTATTCGGATTTTTACGAAATCCGAAGACCAGTTATTCGGTTATTCGATTCTTCAAATATCCGATTATTCAAATAACCGATTATTCGATAATCTACTTCATTTTTTTTTTAGACATCGATTTGTCCGATTGAAATTGACCTTTTTTTTGGTGATTGATTTCTTCGTAAACAAATTTGACTTCCAGATTTTTGTAAAGACCTTTTTTTTGTTAGACATCAATTTCTCCGGGTCTGTCTTTGTAAAGCACCGATTTTCATATATCCGGTTTTGGCGATTCAAGTAACGGGTTATTCGAATAACCGGTTTTAGTAACTATTCGACTAACCGGTTTTATCTGAAATCGGTTTTTACGGAACCCGGTTAACCGGTTTCTTTTTTTTCCGGTTTTTGCCAGCACTAGTTAAAATCTCGTTTAATAGTAATTTTTATCATAAACAGAGTTCAAAACCTTACCAGAATTAACTAAAAAAATTGTTGTAAACCTAAAGCTAGTCCTATTCTTACAATTTCTTCGTAAATTTATCGTCATCATTGATGCCAATTTTGTGTATTACACGTCAAAACATTTATCAATTTCTTTTACTGTGTAAAAATGCCATACTACGAAATTTATTGCGATCTAAAAGGAATCATAGGGCGAATATTCCGTACACACGGAGCCGCCGCGGATTCCCTTAAACGGAAACGAGAGCGGTCATTAGCCAGTCAGTTTGGTGTGAAGGTGCAAAAAAGCGACGAAACAAAGGACTCACTAGAGGTAATGACACTCACTTACTTCGACGACAAAAGCACATTAGCGCGCCGAGATTATTAAAGCGCTTTCGCTATTTGGCGTGGCTTTTTTTACGCTGTTGCGCCCTTTGAGAGGAAAGACGATGGCGCGAGGGCGATTATACGTACCGAACTCGCATCGGCCGCGCGCGGCCCTTTGGAAGGTTAAATTCTGCTTTAAAACTAACTTTAAAAACGCGGTATCACTGCTGCAAAAACGTTTAATTAAAAAATTCTTCGTCGGAAATTTGGAGCTTTATTAAATAGCAAATTGTAGGTTTTAGGAATAACTGGTTTTTTAAACTGTAATTATTGGAACTGGTCGATAAATACACATTTTATTTAAGAAAAAATTGCATCNGCCAATTTTGTGTATTACACGTCAAAACATTTATCAATTTCTTTTACTGTGTAAAAATGCCATACTACGAAATTTATTGCGATCTAAAAGGAATCATAGGGCGAATATTCCGTACACACGGAGCCGCCGCGGATTCCCTTAAACGGAAACGAGAGCGGTCATTAGCCAGTCAGTTTGGTGTGAAGGTGCAAAAAAGCGACGAAACAAAGGACTCACTAGAGGTAATGACACTCACTTACTTCGACGACAAAAGCACATTAGCGCGCCGAGATTATTAAAGCGCTTTCGCTATTTGGCGTGGCTTTTTTTACGCTGTTGCGCCCTTTGAGAGGAAAGACGATGGCGCGAGGGCGATTATACGTACCGAACTCGCATCGGCCGCGCGCGGCCCTTTGGAAGGTTAAATTCTGCTTTAAAACTAACTTTAAAAACGCGGTATCACTGCTGCAAAAACGTTTAATTAAAAAATTCTTCGTCGGAAATTTGGACCTTTATTAAATAGCAAATTGTAGGTTTTAGGAATAACTGGTTTTTTAAACTGTAATTATTGGAACTGGTCGATAAATACACATTTTATTTAAGAAAAAATTGCATCGTATTACAACAGCGCGATTCATTATACAGGGTGGTCCGAATTTTATGCAGGAAACTTCGAGGGTAGATAGATCTCTTTAAAGTAATATGTGTTTGCCTTATAAACATAGGTCCGGAACGGCCCCGTTTTAGAGATACAGGGTGTTGGAGTTATTAAAAAAAAATTGATTTTTTGTTTATATCTCCGGAATCTATTAACCGATCTCAATAAAATTTGGTATAGATAATGTATGACAGTATGCCTTACATTTACTAAAATATGAGCTCTAAAGGTACAACCAGTGGTGTACAACTGGGTAGGGGTCATCTCCTTTATTATAAAAAATCTACGCCACTGCATTTTTTACAAGTTGTTGTAACGGATTTATATTCTAATGCACAAAATACGTAAAAAAAGTAACTTTAATATTTTCCCTAAGATTCGCCGTTTTGAAGTTATTCATACCAATACAATCCCCTTGTGCAGACATGTCTAACAATATTACAAAAATATTATGTTTATGCTTAAAAGTAAGTGGAATTTATAAGCACATCATCAAAATTCTTTACACTCGTTTCCACACCATTTGTGAAGTAGAGCTCCTTACGCGTTTTAGTTTCCCCTGGAAGCCTAATCCACTACTTTTACCAATAAGAACTTAAATCAAAATAATAATAAATGTACATTTACCAAAGGCGAGGGGTAGAGAATTTTCACAATCTGCATATTTGGTAACAAGAAAATCCTCACGAAATTCGGGCAAGATCTTTTCAACACGAATTTTCGGTGTGGCTCGGAATAATTCGCAATAAAGTTCGTGGACCTTTCTTCTTGCTACCCTGTCAAAAATTCCCAGTCATTTCTAAACTTTCTAGAAAACCATCTATTTGAATCATTAGAGGATGTTCCATTAAATATACGACAAAATAGCTGGATACAATGGATGGTGCTCGTGCGCATTCTGGGAGAATAATATAAGAATGGCTTAATGAAAATTATATGGGGCGATGGATAGGTAGAAGACCAAATGCCAATGTCAACCATAATGGCGCTTCTGCACCCTCTGGTCCAGTGTCTTGGCCAGCCAGATTTCCATATCTAAACTCCCTGTACTTCTATGTTTGGGGTTATCTGAAAAGTAAAGTTTATTCTACTTCAACAGATACAAAACCACAATTACTGCGACGAATAGAAGACGGGTGTAATGAATTAAAAGAAAATATTGATATGAATAACTCGAGAACGGTGAACTTTAGTGAAAAAAATCAAGTCACCTTTTTTACATATTTTGTGCATTATAATATAAATCAGTTACAATGACTTGTAAAAAATGCAGTGGCGTAGGTTTTTTTTTGTAAAAAAGGGGTGACCCCAGTCCAGTTGTACACCTTTGGTTGTACCTCAAAAGCTAATAATTTAGGGAATGTAAGGCCTACTATCATAGATTATCTGTACCAAATGTTATTGAGATCGGTAAATAGATTCCGGAGATATAAACAAAAAATCAATTTTTTTGACAACTTCAACACCTTGTATCTCTAAAACGGTGCCGTTCCAGACCTATGTTTATAAGGCAAACACATATTATTTTAAAGAGATCTATCTACCCTCGAAGTTTCCTGCATAAAATTCGGACCACCCTGTATAAATAA